>NW_027105298.1:437092-437871 GCF_000696795.3 Halyomorpha halys
AAATAAAGAACTTAATTCGTTAATAACGTCTTAGATAATAATAATTAACAATTATTTATTATACTTTTGAAATTGTAGTCATCAAAATTCTTTACTTGATTACATTGAAAATAATTAAGCATATAGGAATTAATATTAATTTTTTTGCGGTTATATCTCCATTCTCAATTAGCTTTCAAAATTCATCCATTGTTGGCTTTGGCGGTAAACTATAAAGTATTAATCGAATAAACTTTTATCGCAAATCGCTTCCTTCGCAAATCGACTCAGTATGGAGCAGTTTTCACGAAGCAGTGAGCATTTAGCAATTAGCATAATGCATCCCTTGGCTGTAGCTAATGTTGTGTCAAATGCGGAACACAGGTGGTTTTAAGTTGCGGGTTCCCTGTATAATTTACACCCACATCCGACGTACTCAGCCGTCACAAAGTTGCCAAACCGCATCGCCCTTTTCTCACTGGGAAAATAGCTCTGAACGGGGATTCAGCAATGAAATAATTTTTTAGTTATCTCACAATCAATATCACTATTTTTTTTCAATTATCCGTTGTTATAATTCCATATGTTTATTATTAGTTTTTCATATGTCTTTGAACATATAGCTTTTATTTATTCTGTTTAAAATAAACTCTGAATCTTTCTCTCCTATTTCTGATGCTTAGAATTAAAGTAAACAAAAAAATAAAAAAGGTACCTAATTGAACATTGATGATAAAAAAAGATATTTTATTATTTTTAATTAATTCCCATACTGGGCTATGGAAACACTGTACAAATGT
>NW_027105298.1:437951-451691 GCF_000696795.3 Halyomorpha halys
AACATGTGCAGAATCTACCCATTGGTAGAACTCCAAGGAAAAAAAAAAAATATTTTTTAAATTTTATCTTCAGATATTTTAATTACTGAAGGCATATTTCAATACTATATGGGCCATTACTGATATACGGTTGTGAACTCTGAGAAACAGCATCGTGTACGAAACGAAAAATGTTACCCCTTTGTTTTTAAAAGATATTCAATTACCTTGTAAACTAAAATTGATATCTATAGATGAATTTTTTAAAAACCGTTTCACGAAACTCCATTTCTTGTAGCTTAGAGGGGCAGTGGCTTATAACGATGGAAGGAAATTCAACTTCATGTAAAATACTGAGGCCGATAATAATCCAAAACATCCTACGTTAATACTCTGTGTATTTCTCTATTATTATTATTATCTATTATACAATATTTTTCAATTGGAAAGTTATTCATTATTTTCCATGTAAGTTTTTTTTTTCGAATTTCTTCCGATATTGTTTTACTATCATATCTTTTTTTATTTCATTTACGTTTTGGGATTTCTCCCCCATCTTCAGGATAATACATCTTATTAGTAATTACATAGTCTCAATCAATATCAAAAACTGTGTCATAAGTTAGTTAATATATAATGTATACAATACACCGCCTTCAGCGGATCCGGCAACCTATCTTACAATGCCATACTGGCAAAACAAGATGTTTTCAATAGCCGGCATATGTTATATTTTCCTTTTTGTATAAATTGTAGTTTGTTTGTAGTTAGAAGGTAGGAAAATAAATAAATAAAAAAAGAACACAATACATATGTGTAACTCCAATTTGTCTTCTACATTTACACAACTTTTCATTAAATTATAGAAAATAATAATTTATGGCTAAATACCCTTTAAAAATGCAGAAGAACCATTAACCGCGAAGTAAGGCTCTTGAGGTTGTTTATCCGCACAAATCTCTAAATTTCACGAATAAAACATTCGTGAATCCACGAGAGCATACATCTTCACTCCATATTTCAGGGATTTTTTCGCAATGTAGACACGGAACTTGTAGCATTTCGTCAAAGTATGCACCAATGAGTAGGAATAAAAAGAATATATAATATATAAATTATATGATTTAAAAAGTATTTTATTGTATGCATGTATTGTGTAATAAAATTAACAAATTAGGAATGAATTAACTGTGAGCTTTGTTTCAGCTTAGATGTAAGTGATAACAGCTTAGAAGAGACACAAAGGTTTAATGAATTATTATGTGTTATTTTCGAAATTTTACTCATCATATAATAGGGTTTTAATAAGATATACAAGATACTGAGAATTTAAACATGATCAAATTTACAGAATGCAGTAATACATTTAATTATAATGACTAATTTTCAAGACGAAAAAAATGTTATAGAAACGAATAATTTTATAATGTTGACAATCAAATTGAAATCAATCAAAACAATTTTGAAGAATGAAATACGCGATTAGTTTGAAACTTGGTATGATACTTATGGACTAAATAAGATTAGGATATCACGTTGATCCAAACAAAGAACTTAAAATGAAAAGTGTTCAAATTGAAATTTTTAGATTTGTGAATAAGAGATTGTATATTATATATAATATGTTTTCAGTTTTATTACGAATATATATGACATCCGATAAAAAATTGTTATAAAGGCTCTAGGTAACTAACGAAGTGATCTCATTCAAGAAAAGCGAAACGGGAAACCCATTCAAAGTATTCATATATATTCATTTCTCTCTGAGCCCGGTTTTTCCATTTCGTGCGATAAAGATGGTTTGGATTAGCATGAAATGAAAACTCCTACCTCTTCTCCCCTACCTGATCTATAACAGAATATCTTCATTGCAATACTTCAAACTTCAAAGAGTTCGATTCTTTTCATTTTATTTTGTTTGACATTCTTATTGGGTGAGTACGTTTGCCTATCTCCACTGGATCTTGTTCAAACCGTGTTAGCTAGATTAAATAGTGTATAGTGAATATATCAAAACCCTTGTGGTTAAAATCTAACCTATATACCGGAAAAGCTGACTTAACCAGACTGCTTGCTTACATGATCATATTGAAGAAACAGCACGTCTTTAATAATGAAGTATTATTAGTTCGTATGAAGGAGACCCATCACTGTTTACAGTTAGTTTTTACTTGTAGATATAGCTACTTTGTGTTGATAGTGACACAAACTAAACAAGTTCGGTGTGGAACGCGCATCGTGCAACTTTCTACATTGAGTTGAAATTAATTTTCGCTCGTATCAGAACAGGCATTTCTATAGTTTTTATTGAGGCTGTACTTCCTTGTACTAATTTTGCAAATAAGCCTTTTAGTTGACAAAGTCACTCCAATTTTCAGAAAAGTACTTTTATTAACATTTCTCGTTGCAAAATTTTAGAAAAGTATGACAGAAATATAAAGATAAATATATGAATATAAACAGTTTACTAAAATGTACGTTCTACTCTTAATCATTTATTCACTTCTAAATTATTATATAATCAATATTGAAAATATTTGTACTAAGAATGATTTTATGGAGTAATTCAACCTGTTAACTGCTCACATCTAAGTTAATTAAAAATAACTATAGTGACATTAAATCATTTATCAGACTTACGAAACGGAAGAACACACTTATCATAACATCACACGCGGCAGATTTAAAGTACAGACCTTTTTCCATTATTATTTTCTACGGCCTTATGTGTTGAATATTTTTACTCTAAAATTTTTTCCGGGAAACTCTTCAGAAGCACAATAAGCTTCTATAAACCATTTTTTAATTGGGGAAAAAACCTGGTGGTGGAACCTGTTCTCTACCATATTACTTCTTTAAACAACCGTTTATCTAAAAACTTTAATTTCTTAGTTTACGTATAAAACATAATAATGAAAAAAAAAACAACAGGCAGATCCGTGGCAATTGGTAAATGCTTACTTCATAGTAACTTTGATAATAATGCTAAAAAGAACAAAAAAAATATAAAGGCCTGTGACCTTTTGATCGAGAATTATTTGGGTTGACGTGAATTAAATAAACATAGTTTCATTATAGATCAGGGTTGTCCAACTTACGGCCCGCAATACCGTTTTGTGCGGCCGCGAGAGCTAGTTAAACAAAAGAAAAATGCTTTGAAACGATTTCTTTTAAAATATATTGTATAGTTTAATATTACAAACTTATACTAAATATACTGGTTCATAAATTACTTGTTGTGTATGTAGTAATTTATTGCTTTCATGTTGACTGACCAACATGCGAAATTTAGACATAACAAAATTAATGTTCGGAAGCACGTACTTACGTAAGGTAGAGTGAGGTTTTTGGGGTCGTTCCTGCCCTGCCACTTCGCAGAAAGGGGGGATGGGGCGATTGAATGGAATAGTGGATAAGGTTAAGGAAGCAGGGGGAATGCCAAATAACTTGATTTATCTCCGTGTGTTGTGTTGTTGTACTGTTTCCAGTTGTTGTTCGTTGTGAATTTGAGTCATGTTACGTCTCTCTTGTGATGTTCTTCTGCAAATCTTCTGTAGTACGCTGTTCTGGGATTGTTGTGTGATTTCAGGACGGTTGGTTATAGGAAGTGTAGTAGAGGCGCGCCGTGTAGTAGTGATGGTCTTAGTATATGTATATGCCTTGTATATGAGTAGTTTGAGTCTGAGTGACAGCCCTGGTGTATAGATAAGGTGTTTTAGTTGATATGAAGACTTTATCCCGTGAGGCTGGTTACAGGTTAATATAACAAGATAACAAGATAACAATATAACAAGAGGGGGATAACGTACGTAACCACAATGTTATGCTGAATATATGTAATATATTTTGATTGCCATTGTAAGTTTTGTATCGAGTGGTAAATTATAAATATATATATTTTTTTTTATATTTTGCTTATTTATGACAACTACTTAGGCAATGTAAAGAAATACTGCTACTTTTGGTTTTATTAATAACTTTACCTTACACACTAACGTTATTGATATTTTAAAGTTTAAACTTTAAAGTATATAATTATTATATGGCGCGTAAACTTGTTAAAGTTTTTAATTATGGCCCATGAGGCTGTATAGGTTGTACAAATCTATTATAGTTTATTAGACATTTCTATTTTTTAATTTATTTTATTTTATCATTTGGACCGTTTATTTATGATCAGTTGTGAGGTATAATTATTATTATTATAAGTAATAATACGTGTATTCGAAGGTATTAGAATATAGCATAAATTATATATTATAAATATAAGTATTTTCTTTTAATGAAAAATCAATGTACTTTTACTGAGGGTGGGGAGAGTATCATAGTTTGATAAACGATTCTTCAATAAAACAAATAAACTTATATTATAATATTTTTCGGCAGATAAATGTGGCAGTTCGAGGTTAGTACTGACCACTGTGCTGCTTAGACTGTTGTAAGGCCAAAAAGTGGGCATATTCAGCGGATTTTTTCCCTATATCTTTGAGAGTTTTTGTGGTAACTGAATTAGAACGTAATATTTATTTCACGTACGTTTGGATAAAAATATTATTTATGACCACGCTAGATCGTTAATTTGATAATTGTAATAAATACTATGCTTTTTAATAATCTGGTTTTCTAATTTTTTATATGAATTTTTTGTAAATTAAATCATGTCTGAAATTTTCATTAGAGTTCGAAGTTATGGATTAATAGATTTTTGATTAAATACTTTACTCATAGCTTTAATGAAACTACCAGATCCCCAGTTCCCTTTGGAAATCATGAAGTCTTTGAGATAATGTCAACGGAGGGCAGCCTCGTGCTAGAAGATTGGACTTTAAAGCAATCTCTCCAAGAATTATACCTCATTTCCGAGAATCTGTCCTGACAAAGCTACTGGATATTAAAATCACCCAAAATAAGTTTGTTAATTAAGTATTTTGACACTTAAATAACAGGAGATGTCGCTAACTATTATAAAATAACTAAAAGTACAAAATAATAGTTATTTTTTATAGTTTCGTTATCAAAACAACTTTGTTAAAGTTATAAGGACTTGGTAGCTAAATCATAAAATTCATAAAAACGGTTAAATAATTCATATTTTCTGAATCATGCAATAAGAATTCAATGTTAGTCAAGACAATATAAATACCATGGCTCCTCTTGGTCTCCCGTTTGAATATTTTCGGAATCTATTTAATTAACCACGGCTTTACTACATGTGGTTGGTTTTTCAGAAAAATTGTATTCCTTTTAATCTTTACACTAAGGGCCCAAAGCCATAGGGCTCGTAACGTATGTGATTGATAAACTAAAATCAATTAAGAATGAACTGAGGGGTTAAATTGGTTAAAAAGGTGTATCACTAATGCCCAAAAAAATGGATATGCTTAAGAGAATAGATTAGTAAAAAAACTGATGCATGATTTTGCTAATCAAAATTAAAACCACTTATAAACGTAAAATATATTTTTTGAAATGTTTGCTACCTTTGAAATTCCAAATAAAGAAATTATTTTAACTTGTAAATAGTTTATTCCTGTTGATAAGCGAAAAATTTTCAGCAAACTGTTTCCCTAATCTGAAGAGCATCTTATCTTGAAGTGCCCAAGGTCCCCACTTTGGTCAAAGACCTGTGATTATTCTTTTTCACTGACTCCAGTAGCCTATAAAAAGACCTTTAGAACATTTCTATGCAATCAGTACAATGTTGGAGAGAAAAATACTGCTTGGAAGTCCTGTAGCGATATAAACACTTCTGATTGCTAAATGGTAAATGATCGGGGGGCGTAAAAATAAAAAAAAAATCAAATTGTGATTTAACTATTTAATGTAAACCAATGTTTCGTCGGGTTTTTTCATGGCTAAAAAAAGATATAAACAAATAAAATAATGTAACAAAGAAAGAGAATAGATAACAGGAATTTTTTCTATTTATTTATTGCAATTTACAACTGTATTTACACTAAAACACATTAAGTAAATTTGATGTAATATAAAAACAAAGTGATACAGGCATGTAGAGAAAGTACTCTAATCATATTTTTACTCTAGAATGTCTGGAGGCCATCTTCTTTTCAAGTGCCTGGAAGGATCGTCAGGAATAGAAGCATTGAGAATTTTACAATAGATTTTGAATGATAAAAGGAAATAAATATAAGCAATGTTGTGGTTAACTACGATATAAAATAGGTAAAAATTAACCAATTAAATTACAGAATATAAAAATAAGACGTAAAGTATAAAAGTATAAATAAACAAGAATTGTAAAAATGTAGTATTGGACAATTAATGAGAAGATAAATAATAACAACAAAAAAAAGTAGTTAAAAAAGAAATATAAAAGTACATTAGATCATAAAACGCGGAAAATAAGTGAAATAAAAGTTAAATAGAGGTCTATAAAAAAAGAAAAAAGAATTGAGAAATTGACCCTTACTGTTTACCTTACTGCTTAGAAGTAAACACAAAAATGAGCTGAAGGTGGATGAAAAGGAGTGGGGTAATTGGTGGTTAACAAATACCTTATATTTGAAAGCAAAAAAGATCTAATTCTAAGAAATATATAATAATTGTTTTTGTTTTTTTCTTGTTTGGTCATTATGGATGATTTTATTTCTGAAAAAGTAAGGAACATCGAGGATTTTACGAAAGATTTTGGATGATAACAGGAAATAAATGTAAGCATTGGTGTGGTTAACAACGATATAAAATATGTAAAAATTTAACTAAGTAAATTACAGAATATAAAAATAAGACGTACAGTGAAAAGTATAAATTAACAAGGAATTACGTAATAATTCTCAAGTAAATAGGATAGAGCAGAGGGGGAATTGGTGGTTAACAAATACCTTATATTTGAAAGAAAAAAAGATCTAATTCAAAGAAATATGTACTAATTGGAATTTAGTTTTAGTCCGGAAAAGTGGCAAAACGTAGGCTCACATTAATTAGTTTAATTACTATTTGAGTTCTTTTTTTTTTTTTTTTACCACCACCGAAGCATTTTTTTTTTAATATATTACACTCGGTCATCAAAGAGCTTCAAATTTTTAATTGCTTTTTTAGCGGTGGCAACGCCTATGGAATTCGGAGTGATTAAAACAGAACTACAAAAATACGACTATAAAAAATAAAATATAAAAGTCATGAAATTGATGTCTACAATGTAATTGTAGATACAATGCTTACCACTATTCTGACTTTTCGTTCGATAGAGAAAAAATCTTGTTTGAAAAAAATATTATTGTTCACGTGAATGATATTGCTAATTAGGTGTAAAAAAATTAACGGTTAAAATAACATAGATGCAAATTAAAATATCATGATGTATGTTTTTGAGTATATTGCATACGGAAGCGGAATCTATTAGAATTACGACTTTTGTATTCCAAACATACATAAAATATAAAATAAAACATACATCGACAACATATGTCATCTTACCTAATAAATAACATAATAGAAAAAGTTCATAGCTCATCAAATAACAAAATTAAGGTCCAATGGGTTCTAGGTAATGTGCGTATGGTAATGGGGGAACTGATAAGATAGCTAAACGGTGTTTGGGAAGAGTGGAAAATGCAAAACTTACTTTACATGAAATTTTGTAGATGGATGAAAAAATACTTTATTAGTTGATGGCAGGATAGGTATGCCTGGGAGTCAAGCTCGAGTGGTAAAGATCATTTCACTACCCAACATAACGTCTCTCCTCGCCCATGGTTCTCTAACACTTGTGTTAAGCTAAACAGAAAAGAAATAATCTTACAAGATTAAGAATTAACTATGGTCGTACAAATCGCGGCTTGACATTAAAGTAAAAAAAAATGACGTGTTCGACATGCAACTCATCGAGGACTCATTACATGTTATACTAAATTGCAGTATATGTGATAAATACAGGAATAAATCTCCCCTCATCCAAAACAATAGCGCTTTCCTCTTTGGGCTGGCAGATCTAGTTAATAGTAGCCCATTCAGGCGTTGTGCAAATTTATAAGAGAATCAAAAGTAGATTTTTAAAATTAATTAAATAAATAATAACAATTTACATCCTCATCTCCATTCTATTATTATATAACAGGGGCTGTGTAGGGCTCCAACGGGAGTCTTGGGCCGACTTAAGAAAAGAAAAAAAAAGAATATCATGATATAATTGTAACTTTTAAAATTTCATACTGAGAGTATCTGTATACAGTCAAGTATAAATATACACTGGTGGATTCTTGTCTACAGATAAGAGTTTACCAATCCATGTTTATTGTAAACCAAAGTAACTTCACTTATCCACTTCTTAATTTTTTGGTATTAGAAGATGGAATTGAAATAAACATTAGAAAAAATGCAGATTTCTTAATGTTATTGGTTTAGTACTGAAGTTGTATTAATATATTGAGTTGTAGTGAAAAAATCTCTAAAATTCTTCATTTTAATGGCTCATTGACAACGGCAACGGTTTGGTTGTTGGTAGTTGTGGTTGTCCTCATCAGGTAATCTACAATACAAATCAACAAAATTCATATTATGCACACAACAATTCCATTAATTAACCACAATTTTTTTTTAATAAAGTATTTTTAAGGAAGAGCATTTTTCATTTCGATTCATTAAAAAAATCGATATGTTTTCCCACATTTTTCTCATTGCCCATTCATTATCCGCAATACAACATACCAGTTTATTCGATCGATTATAGAAAATTAAGAGATTGATAGACCGCATTGTCATTTGAATAAAAAAAACTAAATTTATCAATTTCTTCAAATATTCTTGTGCGGTTTATTGAAGCTTAATTACTCTGAAGTTCACTTCCAACTTAGAAAGTTTTTAACTTAATACAGAAGACCTCCGAACCATCAAACAAGAGTTTCTTGATTATACAGAGCCAAGTTTAAAACCAAAAGAAGGCCTGGGCAAGTAACTGCCGCTATTAAATTTAACTTTTTTATTGACTTGGCCTTAACTCTAAATAATACGTCTTCTGATTTTTTTTTGTTGATTTTTTTCTCTTTGCTTCTCAGGCCACTCTATCAAAAAAATTAATTACAAAGAGAAAGGTTTTTCTTTGATCTTGCTTGTGAAGTCGATTATTAAAAGTCGTTTCCCTAAAGACATTGTTATTTCTGTTTTGTGAAAATCCTCTAATTAGTAAAGTATTGGTCACATAACTTTTAAATTCGTTGCAGGTTTTTATTAATATAATATGTAATGCTATGTATCTAAAGCTATGACCTAAAACCTTTCATAGCTTTTTTCAGTAGTATCTGACATGAACTCTGTAAAGCTATGTTACTGAAAGATTTGAGCACCTTGTGAGGATTTTCCATAATGTTAGTAATATCATGAAAGTGAGTCAGTGGCAGTGACCTTTCCACAAAGTGACTATAAATCTCACATGAAACTGTTAGTAGTCATTTGAAAATGACCATTACTGTTGATAAGGTTAAAAACTTTGAATAGATTGGATTTAAAGTAAGAGAGCAATATGGATAAGGAGGGACAGTTCACTGTTAAGACGTAGGTAATATGACAGTAGGTTCCCTGTCGATACATGTACATATGTTTTTTTTCAATCAACACTTTTTTTCGAATAAATACTTTTCTTCATCCCCTCTTCATCATTATTTTTGCATCAATATTTAGATGCAGTGTGACTGTTCTTCCACAACAGAAAATGCTATAATACAATTTAAACCACAATAGTGACTACGACATTTGTTACAAAACCAGTAAAATATCGTTAAAACGAATCTTTATGCTGTTTCTCGAGTATCCAATAGTTTCACTATAGCACACTAGTGTGAGCAGATTCCCGTTTTCCAACTTGCTACATATTAATTATTTTATATGACTGTTATTTGATAAACAAGTATCCCTTTTCATATCTTTTATTTATTTTAATTCCCCTCCCTTGCTATTTCTGGGATATAGGGTGCGGGAACAGTGGGGTTGTGCGCTGGGGTTTGCGCATGCCACTGCTCCCAAAGATCACCAATTTTTTTTTTCTTTTTTCTATTCTTTTATTAATTTTTTTTTACTGTGGTGCAGCCCAGCACTTGGATTAGCGCCTTACTGACGGAGCTGCAGTTTGTCCACTGCATCCGTTCTGTAGGTCCTCCTGGTGCTCATCCATCTGGGTGCCTCGTGCAGTTGCCAGGCTGGTCCAGCCATTCTGGTCTCAGTCTGGGTCAGCTTCCTCCACTTCTAGTGGCTCGCCGATGTTGGGCGGTCAAACCCTTCCTATTGTGAAATGAGTTGAGCCCACCACCTCCTTCCACCTGTAAATGAACTCCCTGAAGAAGGGATAATTCTCTTCTTTCATCAAACAGGGAAAGTCCGACTCGGCGTGGGCGGAGTCCTATCTTTCTTAACAGCCTGGCTCGGTGTCCTCCATGGTGGAGCAATTTGCTATTACTTGTTCTACTGTTTCTGGAACTCCGCACGTGGGATACCGGGGATCGATGTTCTCGAACCACCCCTTTTCATATCAAACAACAATATATATGTCCCTGAGAAAATGAAAAAAAAAAACACCCCTTTTTAACATCGCCGTAAAGTATGATTTTAACTGTTTTTATAAATGTATTGTTCAATCATACATTTTTTTTGTTTGCGAACGCTATTTTCCGAGCTAATGCTTTTATGACCTTTACATGACATAATGGCTCATACCATTCAACTCTCACCTTTATGGTCATATGAATGTGATATAACTAAAAATAAAAGAAATAAAAAAGGACGAAATCGGCCTCAAGTGCCCATTGTTAGGTGGAACAATGTGATCATGGGTAGGGACATTTTTCGCCAAAGATAAAGCCGTTTTGTCGGCACCTCCTCTTGTGATTTGTGCCCCAGGAAGGTCGCTTTAGAAAGAGATGACTTTCAGACCGGTAAAAAATTGTAGAATATTTTTAAATCACATGAAGCCGGCCTAAGTTTTGATTTTTCCATGTTTTCTTTACTTATTCTTTATAGTCGTTACGTTTAACTTATTACATTGATAATTAATAATAATACCGTTATATGGTTAATTACATATTCAAGTTGAGAAAAGGTAATCTAGTACGCTCCTTATTATTAGTAATAACTTAATAACGGTTTGGAATACCTAGTCCGCGGCTTCATAACAAAACTCAGTCTTAAGGGCTCTCTGTAAAATTTTGATCATCTATAAAATTAGTTTATTACTTACCCACTCATACCGTTCTATTTGGACAACATTTGGAAGATTAGTAAACGCAATTATTAATAAAAATAATTAATATGTTAAATTAAAAGGTCACTTATATAAATCTAATTTGAAAAATGTTTGAGCAGCTCCATCAGAAATGAAGAAAAAACCTCAAAAAGAAAATTAAAGGTGGATGAAATATATGAAATATGAATAAGTACAATAAAATATGAAGGTATAAAATATGTAGAATGAAAGCCCAAGGAATAAACTAAAAACTATTAAAAATGAGGTCAAACTTTTGTGAATCTCTAGGCATAAATGTCGTAGGAAAGAGTTCCTACTCACTATCCTTACTATTGGTCACACAAAACTCACTAATTCATACTTTATCACAAAACAGACGCCTCTAAAATTCAACGTCAGTATAGTAATGAAAATATAACAATTAGCCATATATATCAAGAATGCTCATATTTCAGGTCAGTCATCCATTATTATTTAATATACCCGAATATATCAACAGATCTTATGAACAATAGGGTTGGTATTTCAATTTTCAAAGTCACAAAATTCACTAAAACATCGAATAGGCAAACAAAATAAAAAAGTAAGTATATACATAAATAAATGGAATATGGTCCAGGTGCGGTCAAATAATCTCAAACAGTAATATTTTGTACTATTTTTATTTGAGCCAACGTTTTGACCCACGTTGCAGGGCTTCGTCAGGGCTAAAAAAGATACAAACACATAACATAAGTAAAAAACGTAAATGGAAAATTACAAGGGTATACAATAAAATGTAAAAATTAAATAAGAAAAATAAAAGGTTATAAACAATAAATGAAAACAGAAATAGTAACAGATAAAAATAAGAAATACTAAAGAAAGTACAAATTAAGAGATGAAAAGGGATAAGAATAAAAAAAATAAACAAAAAGGAATAAAATGAACGGGACAGAATTCACTCCTGTTTTGACCGAAGTCAAAGTCAGAGTGAACCGTTTTTATTGGGAAGAGTTGAGATGGCAGTTAAGTACGTCACATTTGAAAATTATTTTAAAGTAAACAGTGTAGAAAATATTAAAATTAGGTAAACAATAAATCATAGTATACATAATAGAGGGAGAGAAGAAATATTAAAAAAAAAAAGAAAAATTAAAATTTAGATGGATAGAAAACAAAGAAGAAATAAAGTTAAAATAAAAGGATACAATTAATATAAATGATTAAGAAAGACAATATACCAAATGAGTGGGGATACAGAGGTATGTAAATTATATAATAGAAAAATTAATAATAAAGTAATTAATATAAGTATACTTAAGCTGGTAACAAATGAGTATAAATTAAAAAAAACAAAGGAAACATAAATATAAAAGAAAAGGAAAGAGTAGCAGCTATAAAATATAATTAAATTCGGTATGTGGTGAGAATTTAGAAAATAAAACCAGAATAAAAGATATGACAGGAAAGTGGGCTTCTGAAATCCAGAACGAAGAGAAAAGAAGCATTATGAGGGTTTTATAAGGTTCAAAATGTATATTTATTGTATCCCATTATTTTAACTTTATTTCTTTTTAAAATATTTCTTCAACCCCCCTATACTATATATATTTTCATTTATTATAATTTATTGTTTTCCTAATTTTAATATTTTACACTTTTTACTTTAAAATTATTTTCAAATGTGACGTACTTAACTGCCATCTCCACTCCTCCCAATACAACCGGTTCACTTTGACTTTGACTTCCGTCAAAACAGGAATGACTCCATTCCAGGAATTACTCGTTCATTTTCTTCTATTTTTGTTTCTTGATTTTATTCTTATCCCTTTTCATCTCTTAATTTGTACTCTCTTCAATATTTCTTATTTTTATCTGTTACTATTTCCGTCTTCATTTATGGTTTATAACCTTTAATTTTTCTTATTTAATTTTTACGTTTCTTTGTATACCCTTGTAATTTTCCATATACTTTTTTACATATGTTAAGTGTTTGTATCATTTCTTAGCCCTGACGAAGCCCTGCAAAGTGGGGCGAAACGTTAGCTCAACTACAAATAGTACAAAATATTACTATTTGAGTTTGAGCCACTTCATCTTTTGGGCAGCTTGCAAAATCTCCTTAGGTTTGCTGAAACATTTGTAGGCACTACAAATTACATGAGTTAAGAAACGCTATCGTTTTCAACAATATTTAACAGCTATTGTTGTAAACAGTCTTCAAGGTTATTGATGAAACTGTATAGTGGCTCCCAAGAACATATGGCCTATTAAGTTTGACCTAACAGACCACTCTGGGATTAAAGGAAGTGACCTATTCTTTAGTTGAACAAATCATAGGTTTCTACTTTACCACTATTGAAAGTAATGGATTCAGACATGACCAAAAAATATCATTCTACTTGACTCTGACATGTTTCATACAACTTTATGTGTAAAACATAGCTCCACCAACCCAACAGTTCATCTCCATTTCTAGACCACACCTTCTTTTGGACCTTTTTCCCCGTGCTTGTTTACATCTCATTGTTCCTCCCTCCTTTTATAATGAATAAAGTGAATCTCCAAAATTGTTGGGCTTACTTGAA
>NW_027105298.1:451882-459646 GCF_000696795.3 Halyomorpha halys
TTATTTTCAGTGTTGATGTAACATTGTAATTTACAATAAAATGTAAATCCTTAAGTCTGTATTTGATTTGTCCTTAAATCATTATCAATTACGAAATCGATGTCAGATTCGTTAGTTTGGCATTACTGTAATAAAGTTAAGCACATAAAGCACTATGTGAAGAAAATTTTAAAGTAAACGAAATTGGGTTTTATAAAGCAACACATCAAGTTGAAATACAAGGGGTATCGAAAACCTAAATGTATTTAAACAGTCGTTTTCATGAAACAGTCCAAGGTCAACTAACTAGCAGTAATCTAGAATAGTATTTCTAAAATTGTTATCATATAAAGTGACTTCAGTAATAGTTTTTATAAATCAAGTCATTCTTCTTTTTAAATATTAATAATATAATTTACTATTTACCCAGTTATTCTTACAAATATATGTCAATTTTAATCTATCAGAATAAAAAAAAAAATTAAATACTTACATAATTTTAAACCAAGATGAAAAGAGTAATTTAATTTAAATATCTAATAATTAATTTTAACTTGTTTATTTAAATTCATTGTATTACGATTGTTTTTAAAACCTGTCGACTGTGCACTATTTTTTATTTCTTTTTAGTTTTGTGGAACAATGAATTGTGTAATAGCCAAACTTCTAGAAACGTTGTTATGATGTTGAAATAAATTAAAGAAGTATTAAATGGGTTTTCCAAAAGAAGAATTTTATTTTTCACTGACTTTGACTTATTTAAGATGTAATCGAGTTGTATGGAATGTGTTAATAACAAATAATGTTAGCCTTTCTTACCTTTTGCTGAAAGTAATGATCACTTTATTTGTACCAAATGATAATTTACGGTTCTCGCTATGTTCCTAATTCTACCAAAACGGTTCTGCAGCAAAAAAAAAAAAAATACTGGGAATCACTGCTTTAAATAGTGTTTTCTTTCTGTACTGAGGCCTCTCTATTTGCTGTTACGAAGACTTTAGGCTTGTCAAGAAGTAATTATTGACGACGGTAAAATCTATATGAACGTCATATACAAAATAAAACATTTTTGTTCTTGTCAGATCTACCACAGATGTATCCATGGGTCGTTAGTAAAGCGTATTTTAAACTTTTAAAAATAGTGTCTTGTATAATATTATATAAAATTATACTTTACTTATGGAGTTCGTTTTTTTTTTTTTAATACCTCTGTTTACAGCTGCAAATCTCATTGTTTTCATGAACAAATTATTATTTTTTTTAAAGATAGTTATAGAACTTTTACCCTTGCGTAGAGCTTGCTGAATATGTATAAGGTATATGCTTTAATTTACTCATTTTTAAAATGATTAACACTTGCGCCATTATGTCTCCAGAAGTACGATGTGCTTACAACATTATCTCAAAATACACCCGTACTACCTCCGGTGTAGATCAATAATAACCACATTTTTGGGTCTCATCAAAGGAGTGATAGATCACCGGCGGAGAGAGTGGGAGTGGAAGGGAGAGAGAGGGCGATAACATGCTTAGCCAGCACTGTAGAGGTGTCCGTGTCCTCTATGTGTTACCACCGAGGCCTGATAACGCCTTCACGCTGCCCCTACACAGCCGTATTTTTTCCTCTTTTTTTTTCGATATTTTGGTTACAGACTGACTATTAATAATGCTTGATAACCCTTATCAACCAGTAGTGATAATATAATCTGTATTCTATATTTGTAGAATATATTTCAACCTTACCCTAACAAATCAATAGGGACAACCTCTTTGTTTCATATAGTTATAAATAAATATAATAAAGGGCGTTTGTTATTTATTTATAACTAAAACAATAAAATGAAGTGCATTTGTTATTTATTATTTTTTAGCGATTCTTATAGATAAAACAATAAATTAAAGTATTCCTGCCGCATGTTACAATTTTTCGCCTTAAATAACATTTTAACTTAAAATCTTAAACTGCACGTCGATTTCGACTATTACATCACTTACTAGACAAACGGTCCAAACTTCCAATTCATTACAAAATTTACACGACAATTATAAGGCCTATCTGGACATACGGCGTTGGGCTCCACTAAAACTTCGAATTCCTCTCGTATCCAATCCTTACAATCCAAAATCCTTCGTAAAATCCTAAATGCTTCCTACTTTGTCACAAATAAAATCATCCACAAAAACCTTAATGTAAAACCTTTTGTAACCGATCTAGCCCGAACCAGATATCAATCCTTCCATTACCAACTCCCTAACCACTTAAACCCATTAGTTTTTAATCTTGCTTCCTCTTTTATTCCAGACATTTCTTCGGGGCGTCTGAAAAGAAGATGGCCTCGAGACCTTATATTGTAAAAATGTTTTAGAGTGCTACCATTGGGTAGTTTCTCTACATGCTTGTGCCATATCATTATGATTTCCTCAAATTTACTTGATGTTTTTATGTACAATTGTAAATATCAGTAAATATATTTTTTTTAAAAATGACATTTTTGCCTTCATTTTTTTAAAGATGTAATGGCACATTTGATTTTGACGATACTTTTTTCCTTATTACTTATAACGATAAGATGTTCTTATGAAATATAAAGCTATCATCCACCTCAATAAAATAAAAAGGTGGAATTCAAAAACCTTCCCGCCGTATTGCAATTTTAGCCACTTTTTAAATGTTGCTCGACTTAAGGAACTTTCCAACACAAGTCTCCTCTACCTCTTTAAATAGATGTTTCAAAGGTGAAATGAGACCGTCGCTCAATCGAAGTTTAGTGGGGCAAGTTATATTTTATTCGCTTATCTTGAAAAAATGTTAAAACCAATTTATACCAAACTTCTGATTGTAACAATAATTGTAATTGTAAAAAAAAGCTATTAATCCAAGTGTAAACCAAAATAATGTGCTAATTTCCGGAGAATGTTGTAAAGCTGAAGATTTAAAAAAAAAAGGACCATTTGAATTACCGGAAGTTGTAATTGTTATTTAACAGAAACCCGTATTATTCTTTGTTTTTGAACTGGTCCACGTCTTACCAACTCTATACAATAGGTATAGTAAATAAAATTCAAAAGTTAGTATTGAAATAATGAAGGTATAACCAGGTAAGCCACCAGAAGTTTTTTTTTATTATTATTGAAAAATGTCAAATAATTATTTTTTGTTGTTATTCAATTGGCCGTAATTTTTAAAATCAGCGTCTTTGAAATGGCGTAGAAGGTACTTTTAACTTTGAATGCTTTATTAAATTTCATAATACACATTCAAACCTTCTTCTGAACTTTTAGACTACATTTTATTACTTTGCAGATTTTTTTTAATAATTACATTCTATCTTTTAGACATTGGCAATAGAGATAAGATAGAACATTATACTATATTTATTGAAAAAAAAGTAGTTAAAAGATGGCAAAATGATTAAAAAAAAAAAAAAAATCATCTTAATACTCCCTCACTGCAGTGGTCTTTGGAAACTACACACGTCACTACCTGACGTCATGACCTGAATACCCACAGCACTACTGATCTGACACTCACTTGCCAGTGAAACATCTTAGAACACTCAAGATAATATGTGAGATAGTCCACCATTTATTTTGTTTTACATTGGAACTTATTAATTATGGTATTAACCGATAAACGCACCTACCTCTTTAGGGATTTAATTTGTTTCTTTAAATATACACGAGTTTAGTTAGCTGAAGAGTCTCAAATGTTTACCTTAATTTCCACACAATTTTTAATCACGAACTCTATCAACATCCTGATCGTTTATAGAGAATATTTATGCAATATTTAAATTCCGCCTGGGAAGCTCCAAACTGAGCTTGTATTACCAATCACGTCACTGGTACTTTGTAGACTTAGAATAGATTAATGCTACTTTTATATTTAAGTAAATGTTGTGTAGAATAATAAGGGTAACGGTATTACTTACTTGGCAAGCTTTCTTAGTTCTGCTTCAGGGTCAAGAAGGCTATTACTTGAGCACAGGGAAAGCTAAGGCTAATTTTTTATGACAAAGTAGATCAATATGATTATACAGAAAGTACATGCATTGAGCTCAAGACATTAAATTACTATCAGATTAATTTAAAGAGTTCATTCATATTCAATAACTTATCAAACTAAGGGAATCTCCATGTAATGTTCAAACTATAATTTCAAAATGATTGTTCTCTCATTAGTAAGATACCCGAGTCCTTAAATGTAGTCCATATTTGAAAACCATTGTGAAAGCTATGTAAAATAGACAATGAGAAGTCGGGGGTATTATTAGAGATAGGATCTTACGAATGTAAGCCTAAATACATGCATAAGTCAGAACATTAATGGGAAAAGTTCTCAGGCTGATCATTGGAAGTTCAAGCCTGGCCGTTATTATGCAAACTTGATTAAGCACCTGTATAAGTCGCCTAAGCACGTAATTATCTGCTGTTTGTGTAAATATATTGTCCGCTTGAGGGTCCTGTTTTGAGTTATTACTTTAAGGATTCTTAATAATATATTGATTTAAGAGTTTTAAAAATTTCGACGTTTTGTTTTAGTTCTCTAGAATAATCTAGAATAAAATCAAACTTTCATCGATCATGGTGTTCTCATTCTGATAGAGTGCCCAAAAGGAATCGATAAGTAAGCCAATGGATTATAAGATTTTTACTTTTTTCAACAGACAACGAAAGTGGAATAGCTAACTAATGGTTCATTCAGTTCTTTAATTTGACAAATTTAAGCCAAATAGTCTTTCTGTCAAATTTGGTTCATTGTTTTCTATAATGAGCCTTGCAACCGATCTAGAAACAAATCTTTACACCATCTATAAAAAGAAACAGGGGTTAAGAAAAACGCTATCATTATTTGATGATGGAAGATTCATCAAATCAGTAAGGAAAGTCGTGTGAGAGAACAAACTAAATATTTAAATAATAAATCGCTGTTTAAGAATTCGCTTATCATTTTTATTATAGGCTTGTTATTAATAATTCTGATTATAAACAAAAGAGTTTTGTTGATTCTTACTTTTTGCTTTAATACATAAATGCGTTACGATTTTCAGTGTGTTATTTTTCCAATTTTTATTAATAATAAATTAGCTCAATATTTAATAAAAAACAAAAAAAAACAACTTTACTGCTATTTGTTAGAGTGATCGAACATTTCTTGACTCCTTCCGCACTCTGAGATAAAGATTCATATTTCTTTAAAATTGTGGACCTTTATACGGGCCTAGCTCAACCGATCCAAAACGATACCGAACAAATGGCGCCCATAAATGCCTTGCGGGTATTAAAATTCTCGAAGACTGAAGCCAGCCTTCGTCACGTCCTTAAGGGCTATTATTATTCTTTCCCAGAGGGCAAGGATTAAGGCCGGATCACGCTGAGGGCCTTATTCATCTTCTTATGCAATATTTAACCCTTAGAGTGCCTCAGCTTTTTCTGCAATTTCTCAGTCAATTATGGTTAATTCTCAGTAACTTGCTGTGTCTTCCATAATTTTAAATCTCAGTTATCTTTAAAGTATTTACAACAACAAGAAAATACTAAGTTTCTTGCTTAGGTGGTATTAGAAATTAATAGACGAACAAATCGAGGAGAGTCGAGAGTATATAATTAATTATTGTTGAAAGATGGTCCGGGTGACGATCAAGATAGTACACAAATAGTTGAAAAAATTATTTATTAGTAACCAAGGTTTCTCCTCATCTGCAGGACTTTATCAGGGCTAAATGAGAATAAGGTGTAAAAATTGTAAAATGTGATAAGACTATTAGAGTATGCGTAGAATGTTGATCATAATCTATGATACATGAAAATAAATTGATTTAAAAAAAAATTAACGTAAATAAACGCAATCAATCAACTTAAAGAATAAAGAAATATTATAAATGAATGGAGTACTAACTAATGACAATTAGAGTATTGAGTGATAGAATGAAAAGTACGCGCGCGTTTGCCATGTAAGTTAAGGAACCGGTATTATAAATTTAAACAATTGCCCCTTGCCCAACTGAACCTATGTCACTTTAGACATATGGTTGTATATGTCAACATTCTCCTACAATTTTATAGAAAAAGGAACTCAATAAAAACGACTAGGTTCAAAGAAGGCCCAGAGACCCTTCTAACAGCCCTTTCAAGCCCTTAGTATTCTAAATCAATAGCAAGGGCTGACACTTAGGCAGGTACATGCTGTCATCTCACAATGGACTGGCATCAGTCAAACTATTTTATGGTTAACATATGTAAGTCAGTTCACACAAGTCCTCAGGTCATGGTCTCTTTCCTAGTAATCTGGCCACCCAACTTCTCGCCACGCCTTTTTCTCCTCCCCCCCCCCCAGATATTTACTTCTAAATTTCATAGGCTCTCTAGCCCCCCACCTAGTCTCCTAAAATTATCTGATTGGTCCAAATCCCTTCTCCTATTTCACTATTCTTCCTACCCCCTCTTCTCAAGTGTTCATATATATTTCCTAGACTAGATAGGTAAGTAAGAAGTAAGAAGATAGAGACTGAATAACAGTAACATGTAGTTCTTGTAAATATGTTAGAATAAAGTCATTTTAGTCTTCACTGATTTTTTATGATATGCAACTTGTAGAAGCAACTCACGAATTCAACGCACAGCACATAAAATTATGTCAAACTTCCCTTAAATCATCAAACATTAAGAATGAAAATTTGTCTAAGTCATAAACAATGTTTCTTCATTTATATATTTTTTTAAAATTTCTTCATTTCAAATTGTTCAGGTTTTAACCTTTCAGCATAGGAAATGGTGAATGAAACCTATATTTTAAGAACATTATATATAATTTATAATATTTTTCACTCCTAAGGGCTAACAGCTGTCCGCCTCGCTGGATATGCCCATGAAACCCTCTCACAATTTTAATCTGAAAAATTAGCTGTTACTTATAACCACTTCGTACTTCTTTCAAAACTTATTAGTTACTGTATAGATTGTTAATATATAATAAATTTTAAAATTAAAACTGCTTTACTTAACACCATCATTCTACTTGTGCTTATTAAAATACTTGCGTTCTTAGTCTTTGAAGAGCAGGACGGGTTTAATTGTTTCGGGCGTGTCGGAGGCTGCTTAATGTAGCCTGCTAAATTTGGCCTTTCTCAAGGCTTTGTCTCCGTCTCATATTGTTAAAGTTAATTAATTAGGTGTTTAATCTATATAGCTGTTATAGTGTCAATTGCATTGCTATTAACAACACTCGATTTAATCACTTAGCTAATGCGCATCGAGCGTATGGGTTTGAGTGTCCGTATAATTTTCTATGAAATTATTACTTATTATAATAATCTAATGATTTGATTAAATAAACTTATTTATATTATATCGCACTTTAACAGCTCCCTCTAAAAAAAGTATAACTAATATTTCCAACGTTTCAGAGCTAGTATAAAAAATTTTCATCTTTGAATAGATTGACATTTTTTCAGTTTTGGTGCATAAAAGCCATTGGCAAGGATTAAGGATTCATTTATTGCAAGCTCCGGTTGGATAAGATCAGATAGATGAATTTTATATTGGAAAGAAATAGTTTTGATAATTTTGTAGTTGATAGATTTTATTTTTTAATTACTCCCATTTTTCGGCTTGATATATTCACGACTAAAACCAATTTTGGTATTAGTCCAATTGTAGCAGTTGGTTTTGGTCCAAAATCAGTAATATCTATGATCACATATAGTCAAACTCCAATTCTAGCATGTATAAATGGATGCATAATTTAATATAATAATTTACTAACTACGTCAATTCTAATTGTAA
>NW_027105298.1:461438-464055 GCF_000696795.3 Halyomorpha halys
TTTTTGTTAGTATTTACTAATAGTTAATTTACTCCGCAGTAAATTTCTTATCAGGAAACCACTGAGTAAATCACGATACTGCTTACTGTGGTCCATTCATAAATAAAATGCACACTGAAAGATTTTAATGTATAATTAAACAATACAAAGCCTTATAAATTGAGATGATCTTTTTCGTCAATGTATAATTAGTTTTATAATAGGAAAACATTCAAATTATTGTTTTGAAATTAAAAAAAAAAATAATCAGTACCGTTTTTAGAAAACTAACCTTTTACTAACGTACGCAGAAGAAAATAATTACTATTTACGACCTAATTTAACCTTGTACCGAACACTTATTATTTTGTTATGTTTAATCCCGACTTTGGAGTTAAATTACTTCCCATAGGACAATTCACCTCTACGCTTGGTAAAATATATTTCTTTTTCCGTATAATATATTACTTTAAGGGTGAACTGGTTGACATTATGTTTCATCCATATAATTGACAGAGTTTTATGGAATATTATCGCTTGTTTTATATATTAGTCTTATTATACAGAACGTTCCATAAATGAGTCTCATAGTCCGATTCTCACCGGTGCGGGATAAAATCAAATTTTCGTTTTAAGCTTTTTGGTTTTTCTCATAAAAAAACAATGAAGCACCCTTAAAAAAATGTAAGGAGTACCAAATTGAAGATGAGTAAATTTCTTATAAATGTAATGGGTTGGATCTGCCAAAAAAGAAAATAAGCGGTCCATGACGTGATGTTGAAAATTAAAGTTTAATACAGTTTTAAACATTTGAAAAATACCATTACTCTTCAATGGTTAGCTTGTAATTATCTCGTAACTAAAAAAAAACTCTATTTTCTAAGCTTCAATATGGCGCAAAACAAGCGTACTTAAAAATTCTTTCAAAGGTTATGGAATCAACATAAAAAAATCCGATGAAACCAGAGTAAGAGAGAGGGGTTCTACTGAAACAAGATGAATAATTTTAGTCAATATTAGTATATTAAAAATGTTTGTCTATATGTGAAAGAAAATATGTTGCTTTATTCGTCGTGCTATATCGCTCATTATAAAGAAACGTTACCAGTAGAATTGTTCGCAACCAAATTTTTGTTTTTGTTTTTTTAAGGCAATACACGGCTAAAGTGATGTTTTCCTAGTTATCTAGAGGTGACCAACCTATTCTGACCATGGTTGGAGGTCGAGTTTTTCATTTTGTGGGCCCGTCACTTAATGAATAAAGTCAACGCCCTAAAAGGCCGAATTCAAACTGGCACCGTCACCAGATCTCAGAACGATAGACGTGCGCCTAACCCCTGAGCTATGGGCGACGCAGCCAAATGTTTATATTTTTTTTAATTTTAAACATTATAATACCACTCTTTCCACCGACCGATAGCAACATTTATTACCCAATAACCAAAATGAGTTGAAATGTAATTTATTATTCTGGGACTAAATGAAAGAGAAAAAAAGTACATAAAAATCAATAAAATCTCTCTTAAAATATATACAAATAGAAGAATACACAAAATGAACATAATCAAACTATGTGTATGAAAAAAAAAAATAATATAATCTCTATGAATGGAATATGGCCGGGGTGCGGTAAAAAAAAAACTCAAATAGTAGATAATTATACTATTTTATTGAGCCCAATTGATTATTATTGAGGCTCAATAATATAACCTCTAGTGTCAAACATTACTAACAATTTAATTAGAGATAACCATTTTAATAACATTCTGCAAATGAAATGTTTAGGGCATCAAAATAACAAAATGTTTATACCAGATGAAAAATTTTATTAGAGAATTTATCTCTAGTTTAAACCTAATTTCAGGCTATTCAAATGTTTCCTGGTATAATTTATTTTACATTATTTTTAAATTTCTTATATGTACTATGATATAATTCTTGTCAAATTTAAATTACTGAATCCTCACTAAAAACCTGTTGTGACATGTCTGATCCCCAATTATTTTTAATTAATTTTGAATTTGGAGGCTTGGTGTAGAGGAGAGGATCAAACCCCGGACCCTTACTTGGCAGTGCGGCAGATCCCCATGGAAATTCAGACCAATATCCCCTTAATTAGAGCCAGGGCTCAAGGCTGAAAAATTACTTTTTAAAACCTACGGAAAAAAAAAATAATTCGTAATAACTTTTGCTACAGAAGCTCCGCCGTTAATAAAAAAATTGCTTTTGATTTTTTTTTTTTTGTTAATTTTTCAAAGGTATGAGATTGAATTGGGAACTGCTTAAAGTCCTAAATTAGTCCAATTTTGATAAAGAACACAATCATGTTTACTATGTTACAACGGAAGTTTCCCATTTGTCCAGAATATTATGATCTGGGCAAACCCAAAAACGTGATAATCCAAATAAACCATCTTTTATATATGTATGTATGATCGGTTAAAAATAATGACATGTATGATATAGTATATTCTTAATGTGTCAAAAAAAAAAAATTTATTGAGTGTAATGCTAGTTATACTCTTATTTTTTCACAAGACATATTGTCACTTTACCAAATCACCTTAAAAACGTTTTGTTAAATCATAATAGCATACAAATTTGAAGCAAAAATTAAATTATTATTAATCTAAAAAAA
>NW_027105298.1:464380-468906 GCF_000696795.3 Halyomorpha halys
TTTAGTGGTATCAACAAAAAAATTATTAGTTTAATTTTTTTAAACAAAATTATTACGAATTTCTATTGATTTGATATATTGCTTCGTATTATATTATTAAATAAAAAAAAATTGAAAAAAACCTTTTGGATATAAGGATATTGGAGTGTATTGTTTTTTTTTTTCCTGAAACGAATGTCTAAGAAATTATCCATATTTTTTTATATGCAATATTATTAACACGTGAAAATGTTTTATCATCAATCATCGCTTGTGACAAACTCATTCCATTCCCTATAGTTTGTAAGCAGCTTCCACGTTCCTTTTCTCGTTTTAAAATATTAAGAGCAAGCAACAACTACCTTTTTTTGCTAGTTAACTATAATCATTATTTTCAATGATTACTCATTTTAATTCAGTAATATAATGAAAATCATTTTTGATTATCATATTCTTCAATAGCCATTTTCTTTTCCAAAATATTTAATCAAAAATATTACTCTTTATGCTCAGAATGGATTGTTTGGTAGAGATTGTGTGCGGAAAAAACATCTTTGCCAACAACTTTCCTTGTAAGAAAACAGGATTCACTCACATAAATAAAAGGAAATGATGTTTGTCTTTTTGAACTGTCCCTGTTTGTCTTTTTTTCGCGTTTTTTTTTTTTGTGTATTTCAAACGTATAATTTATTACTAAGCTGTCATGTATCATTGCAGAATGGAGTTCATTTCGATCAATTATGTATTCTACCTGAACGTACAGATATATATTATATTCATGAGGGTATGTGCATTAGTCCATCGAACTAATGAAAAAAAAAATGAAAAACTCAAATATTCAAAAAATATATAAACCATATAACCTATAATTGCTTAGTGCCATAAGAACATTATGTGCTTTAAAGCCTCTTGGGCTTATTAGTCGAATTTACGTGTGAGAGGAGTGAAAGAGATGAAACATACAATCATATAATTTTTGTCTAAACCATCTAGTTTCTGAGATATGAAGTAGAAAAATACTAGTCCAGTCAAATTATCTTGTAACCTTGTATGAAATGTAACTTGTTTTACATCGCTTAGTAACAAAAGTACGTTAAGTGATAAAAAGTTCCAAGGGTTTAGTGGAGGGGGGGGGAGGGAATACGTTTAAAAAAAACTGAATGTTTTACAGATACGCTGCATACACATGCAATAAGCAACAAAAACCTGTAAAATGTGCAATAAAACATACAACTAAAAATCTCCAAACATTCAATCAGACAGATAAATTATACTAATAACCGGGCTGGCCCTTAAATTAAAAAAATAAAATGTACAAATAACTATTAAAATTTATTTATAGTTAATGCGAGATAAATATTCAATTGCTTGTAATGCTCGTAAATTAATTAAATTATTTATTTTTGATTTAGAAAGACTAAGAAGGCAATGCGGTTATGCAGGACTATTTGTATTGCAATAGTATATTACTAATCAATATGCGTTCTTGTAATTAATTAATTTCATCTGGTATACAAATTGTTGACATTATAGAGTTTACATTTTAGGGGGATTGTATAGTAATATCTAAAAACTCAAGTCAAGTTAAAATAAAAAATAAAAATAGAGGTCGTTCTGTAATTTTTTTTTTGCTTTTAAGTACCATTTGTAAGAAAAGCCATGAATAAAAGCATCGACTTCTTTCTGATTAAAAGGGAAAGAAAGAAGAAATGCTAAGTCGGAAAATAAAAAAAAAAATACACGCCTATTTTTATTCAACTAGTGAATTATTGAAGGCAGCGTTTGTTATATTGTTGTATTACTAATTGAATTAATATGGACCTTCCATTGTAATCTATAACTTCGTCTTCATTTATGAATTTTAATTTTTTTTATTTATCAACTTAATATATGCATTTATGGAAAAATATGAAATAAAATCTTTACATTAATTGAATCTGATTTTCAATTTTTTGAAATTTTTGAATCTGATCAAAAATAACTATTTTTGATTAGTGATTAAAAATCTGTATGTTAACAAAGTATGCAGGTGCATACAAATTCGAGCCCTAGTTATAAATTGTTTATTTCATATCTGGAATATTATTGGGTTTAGTGAGTTCCATACAAAATAAATGGACATTACATTTTCAACAGAAGTTGTGGTAATTAATCTTTTTTTTTTAACCAGTAGTTTTCGAGATATTACGAATTATAGAAATTGTAGCTAAATTTTTAAATCCCATAAAGTACTCCAGGATTAAATATATATATATTTTATTTCAACCACTACAAAGAAATTTTTGCTCTTTTCATATCAATAATAATCCAAAACAGTGGCTTATTTTATCGGGATATGATTGGTTATCTATATCTGTTCCAAGCATATTTCCGAAAATACTGTGTTTAGGAAAACATGTATGACAATATTTGTAGGAAATTCAGAAGAAACACATTATTTTTGTTTATAATTCATTTTACCAAATTTAATAATTAAGAGTATTTACAATATAATATAACATATTTGTTTATCTCTTCCGTATCTCAGAGAAAATATGGGTTGCGAAAAATGTTGTATGACGACTTTGTAGAAATTAATGTACTTTCATTTTGTACAGATCCTACGTTTTACCTGACTCAATAATTTTCGAGTTATAGTGTTAGTGCCTAATTTGACTGAGAAATATTGATTAATGACCTGTTTAAAATAACACCGGAAAACAAACCAACCAAACCATATATTCCCGTTTATCATCAATAATCATAGTCATAAAATAACATATAAAGTATCATACAAATATTAAATAATGTTCTATTTTAATCTGTGCAAAAACTGCAATAGTGAGGCATTTATTTATTAGAAATGGCCTTTCATGGTTCACTTTGAAGCTAAGAATAGAGGGAGTCGCGTGGGGCAAGGTTTTGGCAGCTTTGTGTGCCTCGAAAGGACGCTCTTTAGGAGCTTCATTCAAACCCATCCCACCGAGGAATGAAAATTGTTTTTATGTAGCTTTTTCCCAAAGGGCTAGGAAAAAAAATAATAAAATGCGTCATGGCTATCAAGAATTTATTAATGTTTTTCTTTACATCTCCATCCTATTCAAAAGCAACATTTTTTGTGATATTTCTAATTTTAAAAGACTAGCAATAGATATAAAGTAACCTAGGAAAGAGCTATTTTCAGATATTATTTTCTTTAAAGAGCTGACATGAATAACAAATCATCAATGATAGTTACATGTTTTGCAGCCATATACTTTACAATCAAGTTTACTACTTTATTCGGCACTCGACAATATCAATATAACAAATATATATTTATTTAATTATAATTGAGTTGCCTCAAATCCAATAGCGTTAGCACATCTAATGGATTATGAAAATGAAAAGATATTTATAAAACCTTTGATATGTATAATCAATAATAAAATAAAATAAAAAAATATTTTTTTAATCATCCAAAGTTTATTTTATTGTCACTTAGTTTTCCCAAAACTATCAAAATTCATATTTTAATAAAAATTATGTGCCATAAGGTTGAAAATAAAAAAAAAATTATATTTTTATCCTCCAGAAATGTTGAGGACGTTGTAATATTTTATGTTTTAAAAAAAAAAAACTTTATTTTTGAAAATTCATATTCAATTTTTTGTATGATAATATTTTTAAAAAAAATACAAATAATACTATTAAAAAGATTATTTTAGAATGATAGTAAATCTAGATTAGTGGTGCAAATCAAGTCTTATTTTTAAAAAGTAATTTTTTAAAAATTTGTTTAAACGTTAAATGAGAGGTTTCCATCAAAAGTTAACAGATCCAATTCAGAAAAGTAAACATTTTTTGTCAAATTAATATTCTTCTCGAAAACATATTCAATTTTGATCGTTCTTAAACACCCATATTATTATTAAACATTTATCTCATCTACATGAGATGCTTCCATCATAATTTAGAAATAATAACTTCTTAACAGTAGATATATTGAATTTAGAAAGAAAACTCCTCATATGTATGTATCGCACATATTAATATTAAGTAATTAGTAAAGTAGAACTCTGTGCATTATAGATACGCTACCATTGCAAAATAATAGTAGCAGTTATAATTATAATAACTGCAAAATAAGTATGTTTGTTATTATTAGATTGCTCGATTTTTCAATTTCAGGCGCTTTTTAAATATTGTTTTAAATATTAAGATTACACTATCTTAAGTTCCTTCCCGTCATCATTCCAGTCATCTTTCCGTTTTAAGCAAATATTTCAACAGGGATATAGGCCCTCGCTCCCTAGGGGCCTTAGTGGGCAATTCCGGACTGGTCCACGGAGGGCTCCGGAAACCTGACTGGGGTACAGTGAAATAGAAAATAATCATCTGCCACAACCAGATTCGAACCCGGGTCCTTGGAGTAACTAGCTCAGCGCCTTACCACTGAGCTATCTATTCCTACAAAATATTATTATAATTAATATTTTTTAAGTAACAACTAATTTTATTGGTTTCGGTGGAAATTCTCAACATGGATATATATTTTTTATTTTCCTATCTGATTGATCTTTGTACAA
>NW_027105298.1:469318-470470 GCF_000696795.3 Halyomorpha halys
AAAGTTGGTCAATAATTTTTTTTTTTTTTTTTTTTTTTTTTTTTTTTTTTTACCGCACCCGGACCATATTCTATTTATCTATTCGTTCAATCAACAATCTTCCAGTTAATCATGATTAGTATTAACGTATTTACTATTAATGGTCGTAATTGAAAATTGTGTATTTTTTACTGACAAATGAATCCTTCTAAACGAAATTAATAGAAGATTGTAATACATTACAATGTATAAAAATACTTTGAATAAATATTGCTCACAACTACTACAGTTGATTTAGAAAACAGAGATATTTGATTTGTGCCTTTAAAAGATAAAATATTATTGCAATAGCCACATTAGAAACTTATCTATTATGTTTAAGATAACAGAAAAACTTAAGTTTAAAATGACATTCACAAGAATATCGCTTTTATAAACAGTTGAAAAGTTTTTAATAGTATGACCCATTCCTAGCTGTTAGTTGTCCTATAGTAATAAATCCTGTATTGATCATGGGCCAAGTGCTATAAATTCAAACAACAATCGACCAATCTGTAGGCAGTGTATCTGGAAAATACAAAGCCAACCTTTCAATACGAACCAGATGCTATTCCCTAACCTCATATCCAATCTATCATTTGTAGTGGGGATAGTATGAGCAATAATACTTGCTTGGTGTTCTAGAAAATGATAAATAAGTTTTATTAAAGTTTTTTTTTTTAATTCCACCAACATATAGAGTTCAAAATTCCAAAATATAAAAATCAATATTTGTTTATATTTTATGCGCTCCCATACCATACCGTTCATCTGATTGTGATGGTGTTTTTTGCTTAGTGTTCATGATTTTCCTGTGAAGGTTATAGGCAATTCCGAATTCTGCGATAAAAAAAAAGTGATTAACATAATGAAACATTTTTGGCGCTTAGGTATAAAATTTTTTTCATAATTGTTACACGCCAATCGATTTGTTGCTGTCTACAGTAGAAGATAAAAATTATTACTGATTCCATTAAAAGATATTTTCATAACACCGTTTTATTTTCTATCTCTGATCCAAATTGCTTTAATTAGATCCAATATTCTTCTCGAAAACATATTCAATTTTGATCGTTCTTAAACACCCATATTTTTAATAAACATTTATCTCATCTACATGAGATGCTTCCATCA
>NW_027105298.1:471060-471536 GCF_000696795.3 Halyomorpha halys
GAAGATAAAAATTATTACTGATTCCATTAAAAGATATTTTCATAACACCGTTTTATTTTTTATCTCTGATCCAAATTGCTTTAATTAGATCCGATTTATGCCCTTTGGTTCAGTTTACAGAGCCCTATACCACTGCCAGATTTTCTATAGGTTGGTTAAATTGTGTTGAATTTATTTCTATTTTTCAAAAGAAATCAAAGGCGAAAATTTTTGCCTAAAAATGCTTATTTTCTAAAATTCGTATTAATGGTTTCTTGAGGTACTAAAAACGAATACCAACTTTGTTTGACTCCTAAAAAATATTTTGCCACACTATGATAGGTCAGTCGGTCCGAATTTTCTCAATATCGTAGCTCAGAAACTTCTTTTTTGTTATTATGTATCAATCAATTTGTCTCTTTCTGAAATATAAAAAAAATATATAACTGCCGACAAATAAAATTTTGAACTTTCGACATTGTATATTTGGCAATTAG
>NW_027105298.1:472534-474100 GCF_000696795.3 Halyomorpha halys
TGAAAACGGGATCGGAGGGAAAAAATTCAAATTATTATATAGAAATTCGTATTTAAGGGTTTTAAAAGATCTTAAAGCTAATCTGACTCGAATTTTTCTTGAAAAAAATGGTTTGTTGTAATTATCTCACTTTAAGTAAACAAATCGATTGTTATATAACTATAACATAATAACAATTAAATTAAATTAAATTAAACCTTATAATGCCAAAAGGCAATCCAAGGTATCATTAACACCCAGATATACATATAGCATACCTCCTATATGTATGTACCAGATATTCAATAACATCATTATAGGAGGGTATGAAAAAAAAAAATTAAATTAAAACTGATACACGATAGTATATATACATTTTAAAATTATGTACAATATTTTTTGATCTGCTCAAGATGCATTGGCAATAACCCTGGGACTCATAGCAATGAGTACTAAATTTAATTTATTATTTTTTATTACATACTACTCATGAGATAGTAATGTTTCCTTTTTATCCTGATCTATGATTTCTTTTTTATTATATATATGTTTCTTTTACTATAGATAATATAATTTTACATGTCTTAATTTATTTTCTCATTTTCTGTTATTGGTTTGAATAATAATTAATATTGGGGGAATTTAATAATTAATAGAGGGAGATAAATTAATGCAGTATTTGCAATTGACGCTTGAATCATTTTTAAATTATCTATTGCAAGAGTTCAGTTTAAGAAAATTTTGGGTCTTTTCTGATATATATTATGCTAAATTATGGTAAATTATTGTAATGTTGCAGCGTTCTCCTTAAAAGTATCAAACCCTTATGATCACTTCATGCTGATAATTGTCTGACAACATAGTTTAGTTCTGGCACCAAGCTAATTATTAATGTTCAATAAGTTTCACTTACTCCTAAAGTACTTTATACAGTTACTTTCGGATAAATGTTTATGATTGGTGGTTGTAAAGTCACGCTCGACCAACAGGACTGGAAGACCTTTACCGAAGGCTGGAACTGGTGCACCCCCGGGTGCTTAATGAGCAGGCCCCAACTTGACCAGCTGTTATTCAATTCCTCATCCAAGTTGCTAATGGTTTAACTCGCATTTTGTGTATTGTTGCTGGAGGAAGTTGGAACCTCATTTAGCCTCCTGGGGCCTGAGGCAATATGCTCCTGATTGCTTATGGCCTATTAAGTATCGATTAGTTTTGGACCCCTTTCGATAAGTCAGCGGTGCAATTAATCGACCAGGAACCTTCTCGGGGCAGTTGTTCAGTCGTTTTTATCGGTTGTGTCCAAGAATTACTTAAAAATATTTCAATTTAATATATGTAAATAGTCCTTGATTATAAAAGTAATAGTTAATGATTTTTTTGGTGCTTTAATACATCAAATTCTAAAAAAGCAGTAATAATTAATTCAGAAGTAATAGTAATAGACACTGCTATTTTAATATGTTCTTTCCTTCTCATCAATAAATATGTATATATAATCTGGCTTTGGGTTATCCTCAATCAATCATAATCCTCATTTGTAATAAAAATAAAATCTTTATTATTTGTAAAGTTAGATCGAACAATACA
>NW_027105298.1:474150-474549 GCF_000696795.3 Halyomorpha halys
CCTGAATTCCCCAAATGAAAAAAATCAAAAGGGAAATTCCAACCCACCAACCCCAAGTCCCCTCCTACAGTAGTGGAAATTCCAAGAAAAATGTCTGTATGGGTTCAGCTACGTACCCTCCCAGTTTTAGTGAAATGGAATGCCTTTGGACCTAACTTTTTTGGATCAAGTGGTCACTCATTGGTGAAGTATCCATTATTGTTATTTTCATTCTATTGGGTAGCTAAATATATATTATTTACAAGTTATAAGATCATTTTCTAAAAAAAGTCTAAATTTAAGTTGTTCAATCAGTGGAACATTACACAGTGTGTTTTTTAAACACTGGACATCTAGTTGAATAACTGCATTTTGTTTTCTTACCCTCTGTTCATAGCCATCTTGGAGCCATGGATACTT
>NW_027105298.1:477276-485514 GCF_000696795.3 Halyomorpha halys
AAATAAAAAAGTATCCTCACGGCTCATAATTTATTCCAGTTACTAGCACGATGAAAGTAATAGTCTCCACGCAAATCATAATTGTTGCCTATTAATTTTTTTAATACTACTACCATCACATTGAACTTACTTTCAATTTATTTTTGAATATATCTATCTATATTTTTATACTTACTTATAGAGATGTTTCAAATATTTTAAGAAAACTTTTTTTTTTTTTTATTTCATTAAACAAATGTCACACGAAATATTCGGATTAATTAAATTTGATTGGGTTTTAATTTTCTGTATTATATATTTCTTTTTTTAATTTTATATGGTATGTAGTATTTCAGAAATAAAATAAAAGAAACAATCTTGATGGCTTTAGAAGACACTGGGCCACTTACATTCATGCTGAATTTTCGGATTCTTTTCAAAAATGAGCAAAATAGGACCGATGGATTGGTATGCTGGTGGTTAAAGAATTGAATGTTGTTTTATTAGATGTTTATTCATTGTTGTAGAAAGGGCATGGGTATATCTTGGTGTAATGTGCTATTGTACTATTTTTCGTGAAGTAATGGTCTTTTTTTTTTTTTAAGTCCAATGAGTACGTGGTATTGATATCAGGGGATGATAGGAAAACAGGTTCGGAGGACCTCTTTTTCTGCATTGGGAATGTATTTGAAGAGAGGCTTGAGAAATAGGATATTTTGGAAATCGGAGAAACAATTGGTATCAGTATTATGAGAGCTCACTAGGTTTTGATACAAGATTGTAGTTCTCAGTCTAGGCTGTGGCTGTTTATGTGTGTCTACCACCGATGTGCCCGTCCTGTGTAAGGGGTTCGTACAATGAGTATTGTACTGGATATTAAAAAATTGGCTATCAAAAAACTTCATCTGCCTTCTCGGGATAAATTTTGTCAAGGTCAGTAGTTCGAGCATCGTGTGTATTTGATCCGTCTTTGCTATTTGTCTCGTAATTATTGGTGGTTTGGTTTTCATTATAGATAATAATTCGACGGGAAAGCGCACTATAGTATCCAGCACAAAATAAGGTAGTTCTGTGAAATTAGGGCTTTTCCCACATTTGTCCCACAATCTAATCCAATATTCGAAGAGGAAAGGTTAGGAATGCTATTCCTGTTGTTTCAAAGTTCACACTTAATAAAACTTAGTATATATCCTCTCTACTAAACCATTATTAATAGTACTAATTTCTTTTAACCACGGGAGTTTTATGCTTCTAGGCACTATGGACGTTGCCAGTTACAGGAGGTTTAAAGGCTGAACCTTTCCGGTCTTCTCTATTGTGTGATTAAGAACGGCAACAAAGCAGAAATTACAACCTGCCTTATTTCGTGCTGACTACTATAAGACTTGACTGAAACGAATGTAGGAAAACTGGATTAGGTCTTGAAGAGTCTGATTTTGATGAGATTTAGTGGAGGACCATGCGTTTTGGTTCAGTAAGTGCCGAACCTTTAAATTCCTAAACGTTTTGTTATTATTGTTTGGCCTGAATAAATGTGTTTTATATTTTCATCACAAGATGTAAAATGAACCAACAACGTGCCCAACATATTGGTACAGATACTGCTGTCTCATTATCACTTATCACCAAGATATTGAGGGTACTCCCATTTAATATTTTGTTCTCCAAGTTTAGACAATATTAGTTATCAATGGAATGAATAAACAGTATTTAATATAGTTTAAGTTCTAGTGTTTAAGTTTGATATGAGCATTCCGAAAATGTCTTAGGTCAGTCCAAAATACTTAATAGCGTTTTTGGTATGTATTGAAGAATGAATGATATATGCAAAAAAAAAAAAAAAAAATATGTAGGCCTTGGGACAAAAAATACCTGTACTAAAAAAAAAAAAAAAAAAATATGTAGGCCTTGGGACAAAAAATACCTGTACTACATTTTCCAAAATAAAATTTTTCAGCAAATAATTTGCCAGTTATATCATAATCTATTATCATATACATGAATGCATGTCCAAAACCTTCTGATTGCTCAACGATATTTTAACGTGTCCTGTTCGTGATCGTTAAAATAATTTGAATATTCAAACAGTTCGTTTCCCAGAGCAATCAGTTTCCGTTGTAAAATATTTTTAACTATCGAGAAAATTATATAGGAGGATATTTTGGTGTCACGGAATGACTCTGTGGCGTTTAATAATTTGTACCAAGACTAGTGGAGCTTAAAGGGACGGCAAGACTTCGTGACTAGTGTACAAATACCCTTTCTGTCCCAGGGACTGAATAAAAATAAGTGGAAAACATCCCCGCTATGATAGCATCAATCCCCAGTTTTGGACGCAGAAAATATTATGCCAACCATAAATTTATTTTGGAATATTTTTAGTAGAAATGTTATTATTGTAAGAAGATGGTTCAGATGGCGGTCAAGAAAGGTACATAAATGCGATGTTTTTAAAAATAGTTTTTCTATGTATAAGTTATTTGTAAACAGTAGTACAAAAATAACAGAAAATTGTTTATTTTTATTATTAAAAACTTTTTTTTTGCTATTTTTGTTCCTCTCTTGAGCACCATCAGGCATGGTCCTTCCTATAATTGAATTTATGTTTTTACTGTTTCCATATCCTCTTCGAAAGTATCCCATAAGTGCGATGTTCCCAAATATTCTTAAAACCTCTTACTTCTTTTATGAAAAAAAAGTATGAAGCCCATCTTGAAGAAGGCAATGCTTAAAAAAAAATAATCTAGTCCGGGTATATTGAATTTTCTTGACTAGCGGTACGGCTACTTTCCACAAACGACATCTTAATCAAATGGAATATCTCAATAAACTATCGATCTTTTTATTCATTCGACATCATTTAATAATTTGATTAAATATTTGGAACTTTATATAAATTAAATTTTAAACTTCGAAAAGTAACTAACTGCCTTTCCAATTAATCTTTCCGACTTTCTGATTTCCAGTATATGGATCATGTTATAAGTGGAAGTATTACGATTGTGCAAAGATTCAAATTCGACGAAAATGCACATATTGAAGTCCTCTGGGCCCAAATACCTGAGTATCGTAAAATGATCATTAAGTGTCTGTGTCCAAATAGCCTACCACACCAGCAACTTTTACAATAAAATCAACCAGGTGGGATTTCCCCTTTATATAATAGATTTTTCATATTTTCTGCGATTTTACAGAACTAACGATTTTAACAAAACTCCGTATAGGAATGTAAAACAGAGTAATCTTTAATATCTGCTAGATCAGTTTCAAATAAATAAACATTTCTTTAAAATTTTATCTTGTATCTCTTTTTCTATATCGATGATTTACTTTGTCTCATTTCGTCTAGTTTACGGGGCTCTCAACTACTAGTATATTTCGCGCAATTTGAAAAAGTCTTGAAGTTTATTTTTATTGCAGTTTCTTTGATTTTCTAAGATAATTCGATGGATCTTTTAATTAAAGAAATAATAATCACATTGAGCTAAGGTAGTATCATCATATTAAAATAAACTATGATTTTTTATGAATCCTAATTTAAATAATCGGTTTTTTACAATTTTTTTTATATTACCTTTTTTATATAATGGCCCATTTATAAAATAATATATTTTTTGTCGGTGTCTATTGCACTTATAGCACCTATTCAAGAAAAAAATTTGTTCCATTCCGATATAGAGTCTGGGAAAGGCTTAGGCAGTTTCAATATACCATCCATCTTCATGAAATAAAACTAAATATTTTGTTCAAAGTTATATGAAGTAGGTTTTATAGAGAAACAGCTTGAAACTATATCTTTACCCCCCTTTGCTCTCTAGAACTTGATTTAAATGCATGGAAATCGTTTATGAATGTTAACACTTAACTTCTGATAAAATATCATTTTTTCTATTGTATATTTAATGTTTAATAGTGATTTTTTAATTGTGTAATAAGCATAATGTTTTAATTATTGTAATATTCCTTTACCAAGAATATGCTGATTTGCGGATCGTGCCGATTCTCAGAATGCCACGTCTTGTTTCCTTATTTAGATCAGTGGTGTTACCTTATATTGGAATTAATTAGGTTAATTAGTATTCTGGCTCAAATGTGAACATTGCCTTACTAATTTCGTCTTTTGGGTCGTTGGATATGAAATGTTAGTTTTCAAAGGGTTATTTAGTAAAAAACTTTATGAAATCAGTACATTTTTGTTCAATACATTTACCCTCATTTTCTAAAAAAAATCCACAAAGTATTATCAACTATGCAATGCCAGAACTGAAAAATTCAAGATATTGTGAATAAATGAGGAGAAAAAGGAGTAATGAATAATGTCTGTCATTGACCAATACAAAAAACAAATAATTTTTTGGATACAAATTTTTAGAAACTATTTGAGAATGATCCGTTTGTTACAACCTTTCCCGAACACCATGATAAGTTTCTTGCAGCTTGCGCAATTTAAAACTCACAAAAAAAAAAAATGGATGGAAGATGGATACTAAACAATGTTCAATAAATTTGAATAGTTGTGAATATTATTAAAAATAGAGCGTTAATAAGGGCTTATTCTGTAGACACAAAATTCTACTTTGAATTTCTAAAATAATAAAAACGCAAATTTCATATGGAATGATCCAATGCATCATATATGTTCTATCTATCCACATAGACTTATGAGTATATCTTTTTTTTTTTAATTCCGTTCGATTTATTCATATCAACTACGTTTTTGTCAAAAACTGAATCTTTTTTTTTTATCACCAACCTTTTAAAAGGAGCAATATAAAATTAATTCCCTTAATTGTTAAATTGAGCTCATCTTTCAATAAAAAAAGCTAAAGAAAACTTGAGAAGTTTGTTCTCACAGTAAGGTAGCCCTGAAAGGATTGACTTCTATTGATGAAACATTTTAAGACATCGTATTAACATCCCTGTCCTATTCATTAAATTCCTCTAATTACATCTTTAATTCTGGATTATTTGTTTCTATGGACTTTAGGAGCTGGTATACACATATATAAGGGAATGAGGGTTATTAACCAGCAGGAGTGTCCTACTTTTTTTGTTCCTACGAGGTGTCTCTTGAGCATTTATCTCATGGTAAGCGATTTTATATATTTTTTCAAAATAATTTGATGAGATAATAACAAAAATCTTAACGATTACGTTCAATGCAATTTGAAATTGAAATTGTAAATTATAGCTCTTCAATCAGGGGCTGAAGAATTCAGATTTTGTAAAAGATGTAATAGAAGAAATAGACAAAATCTTTAAGAATAGTCAAAGTTAAAGAAAGCCAAAGCGTTACCAAAATATCTATAAAATAAAATTCTTACTGTTAAAATATAAATTAAAAAAAATATTTTTACGGTTTTATTTTGTACGATATGGGTTTTACGAGGTTTTATGGAGATTTTTTTCTCAATCGTTGATCAATTTTCATGACTATATTTTTGAGCTTGTACACTTTATTTATTTTGACCATTCAAACGAAGGATTTTCATTTAAAATGTCTTTTTTTTGTTTTGTTTTTTCAATCGTGAATAATTAACAGAAGAGCAAAAGCTACAATAAATAAAAAAGACTTTTTAGATTTAGATGAAAACTGAGAGGAACTCGGAAACAGAGTAGTACTCACGGGGCAATTAATTGCAAGAAAAGAAGTTGGCTATTAAAAAAGTTGGGATTGTTTCTGGAGTTAATCCTACCTCTCCATAAAGCCTCTTCATTGAATAGTCTGAAACAAACTTTAAAAACGATCTAACTAAATGAAGTATTTCTGCCGAATATTCAGAAAACGATAGGAACATCGTTATTGTATTCAGTACCAGAGAAAGATAGTTTATACTTAATTAAGATCATCTATTAATTAAAATAATTTTAATTTTAAACCACTGAAAACCTAAGAAAACATTTGACATTTTTAATATTTTTGCTATTTAAGTTCTAATTCAATTAATTATATCTTAATAGTTATGTAATAATCACAATAGATTTGACATTTTTGTGAATATTTATTTATTTTTACTTCTTTCAATAGTGTTCATTTCTAAAATATTGTTTAGTTATAGTCAGTAGCCATATTTTACTAGTAATAGTTAGTAGTTCAAGCAGGATTTAACGTGATCCGACTAAGTCTGCAAAAAATAACTTCTTTTAGCTGGACTGTGTCTAGAAATAACGAGGAGAGTTAAAGTAATCAGTGGTAATATTCCAGCAAAATTTTATTTCTGGTTTGTAAACATTATTTGTTTCTACAATTAAACAACAAATTAATTGTTTTTGCCAAACATTTTATTCAATGCTAAGAAGATAAATAAACCGATCTAGGAGTATTCCAACATTTCTTTCAGCTATATGATTATTTCTTAACATTCTATTATTAATTTACTGTATTAACATGGAAAGTAGAATAGCAAAAACTCATTTATAAGAAAATTTGGTTAGTAATAAATAGCTCTTCTACCTTTCATGGGTACCATCTTGCTAAAAAAAAATACTAAAACAAAATCAATTAATAATCTTTCAACATTAATAATTTAATACTAAGTTTGAACAATTGAACGAAGCGGTGAAAGTTACTTATATAATCAATAGCCTCTACACATCATAGAATAATCTACTACAAAGATCTATCAAGGATTGTAATGTATATGATTAAATACAATAAGAATTGTAATTAATGTATATGATTAAATACAATAAGAATTGTAATTAATATGATGATATCAATTATAGGAGAATAAATTTAAAATATTTTGAACTACTAAAAGAATAGAAAAGTTTATCTTAAAGAAAAAAAAACAGGACTTGTACCAGCTTGTAGCGTGTAGCAGATCTCTGCTGCATACGGCATATCCAACTTACTGGCTATTAGTAGGGAAAGGAGGGAAAGGGATACGCTAGCCGTATTTAAATAGCTACGGATTGACACGTAGCAGCCAAAATAGCCGTGCAGGTTGGGAACCAGCTCGAATACCAAATACTCGCACTTAATGTAGCCTCAGTAAGTGGCAGCGTATTTGCGATATTTTACCCCAATGTCACCTGAATTAAACACAAGCTATCCTCCTGCCGTATCTTCCCGCATCCAGAATTCTCAGGAGTTTTACTATTACTGAGCGTCGCAGAGTTTTATTTATTTTATTTTTCCGGAAAAAATCCTCTTATTTACATTCTAACTTCTATTCCGTATAACAAATCAATATATGAAATTTTCCACGCTTAAACTGTTAGTAGAAATATTGAACAAAGTGCTCGAATGACATGGTTAAAATTTACGCTATGAAATAGAATAGATGAAAATAAAATATGACTTAAAAATAATAATTGATTTTTGTAAAGAAGTGAAGATCGAAATGGTCTAATGAAGGCTATGAAACGCTTAGTGAATAAATGATCGAACACAATAACAATGCTCAAAGGACAAGCCTTAGTAGAAACGAAAACAATTGGCCTTGTTTCATCATTGTCCCGGGATTTCCCCGGACCGAGAATTCGCCGGGATTTCCCTGGCTTGAGCTTCCAATACAGTATAACTGTTGTGAATTCCCAATTGAGTAGCAGTGATTGCTAAAAAAATCAATATCGAAATTGGAACCCAAGCACCCGCATGGTTCGGGAGCATCTAATTCCTATTGTGAATAAAAATTTTTATGAAGTCAGAATAGAATATTCGATAATTTAGGAAGACAGTTTTAAAACTAGAATGAACGCCCAACAGAATAATTTTTTAAGTAATATTTTGGGGATTGAAATACAGTATAATATTTCTTGTTTTTAAAAAAAAATTTAGTAATATGAACACTTATTTTCATTTAATTTATTTATTGTTATGAACTTTTTTATTGTTATGTTCCTTTTCACGTCACGTGAGTCGTAAAATATGTTTAATACATGGAATAAAACAATATGATGTGTGGCAGAGAACAACAAATTCAACAAGTAGTTGCAATTTTTAATAACGATTACTCGTGATTGTTATTTTATATCTGTAATTTTAAATCACAAGAACTCTAATTGAAATAGCTTTTTTACACAGCACTGATTACGTTGTTTGGCAAAAATCCAAAATGATCTTTTAAAAGATTCGATGACCTCATGATGTTTACATATAATCCAATGTACTCCTTAGAATTAGAAGAAGAGGTCGGAATTTGTCTATTTTGATCAAGGACAAATTTTCATTAAAAAAAAAATTTAAAACCTTTACATGAGCGAACACAGTGAGTCTGTACCTTCCTCCCCTAGAAGTATAAAATAAATTATTAA
>NW_027105298.1:486641-490392 GCF_000696795.3 Halyomorpha halys
TAAGAACGTTTATTTTTGGTAAATTTTTGTAATAAAGTCCTTATAATTCAAAGCTCTTACACTATCTTCTGAAAGAACCACCATCTTTTCATTAGTTACTTCGTCATTTTATCGATATTCAAATACTTTGCCATTAATTAATTGTTTCCTTATACCAACTAGTAAAACAATTAATTTATAACAAAGTACTTCAATATGAATAAAAGGGGTATCAAACTACTGGAAAGATGGTTCATTCCGAAGATAGGGGAGGAGCCCAGAAATGCTGATTAACAATTATTACATTGATAAAGAAGATATAAGAAGGATTTTTTTTTAGAAAAATATTTTTATCGTTATGAAAGTTGTGCAATAAATGAAATAAAATAAAATAACGGGTTGTTGTCGTTTAATTTTTTGGGAAAACTATGGATTATAATAATTATCCTTGTTTAGTTATGAACTATAAATAAAACTTTTTTTTGGTTATTGATTTTTTTATTGATTGTAGATAAAATTGTGTGGTAAATAAAAGAGCTGAGACGATCATAACTGATATTGACCATTACAATTTAAGATAATTATTGAGAACTTATATGATAATTCGTGATTAATGTAATTATAATTGATTATAAGTAGATTAGGAATGAAAGATTATGAGTCGTTTAGAACAAAAGTAGTTTAAGTAATTCCTTTTTCATCAAATTTAATTTACATTGCACTAAATACTAAAGAGAATCATTGCTTTTTTATGGTTATTATTATTAAATAATAATTTATTTATTTGGTTTACTACTTAATAAGTCATTTTAAAAATTACATGAGCAGATTATATGTCATGGAAGTAAATATTTACTTTAAATTAGTACCATAATCTAAATATTACTTTCATTTTCCAAGGTTAAATGTTAATTCACTTTTATGGCATTACGATGTAGGTCATCTGGCTGAAAAGTTGTTTCCGAACTAAATGTATCACCCTAAAGCAGAGCATACCCGAAAAATATAAATTAGAGCTTAAAAATGAGTGCTGATACATAATTGGACACTGTTTTTTAGAAGTTGTATAAGATACATTGACATTTAGTACATGAAATCTATAAGAACAAACTGTTAGCAGTTGGGGCCAAATAGGCCATTGCGTTCGAAAAGGCCTATCTTACTTTGGAATGGATTTTCTCCTCCTTGCCGTTCCATAAATCTCCCAGTTTTCTATCACTATTTGATTTACGGTTGCCGAAAACTATTACCTTTCTTTTGTGTAAACTCGTGCGTCGTGGCCCGCTCTAGAGCTCGGATATAATAGAGGCAGTTGAGGTTACGATCAACAACAATCGGGCTTACAGGATCGATAAGGGGTAACTTTTAGCCGGCCGATTTAGCAAGCACTATGAGAGCATTTCTCACTTCCTCCGCTCTACGGTTGGACATCTGACTCCATTGCAGTGGTCTTAAATCCAGACTCCAAGGGTATAATTAGAGAGGTTTACCCGTTTGGTTTGGTAGACTTGCACGCTAAGATCTGTTCTTGGCTTTGTTAACGGACGTAAAATCAGTTTAGGAGGAGCAATTAGAAAGATTATAGTCTAGGAAGTATGTGTTGATATAATTCAGAATTAATACCTTTTTTTTATCTCATCTAGTACTTTGTTCTACCAGAGTAACATTGTATAATTGTTTAGATACCTGGTTTGAAAACATTGAAATAATATTAATATATACGAAGATGGAACCGTTCCTGTTCAAACGTTTGCTTTGAACAGCCCTGTAAAGTGGAGCGAAACGTCGGAAAATAAATAGTTGTAAACTATTTTTACTTCTCCTTTGAAATAATATTATTTCATTTATGTTAAGGCCAGGGATAAAAACTATACATTTTCTGTCCTAAAAGCACTTTCGCACTAGGTCATTTATTTAACGCTTCATTTTATGTATGAGAGTGAACTGTCAAATCACACGAAATCAACAAATTGTTAATTTAATTTTACTATGTTTATTAGCCCTCAAATTAGGGCCAGGTAAATGTATCATAACGTACATCATGGTAAAACTCATTCTTCAAAATTTTCAACTTATTTCTTAAGAAGTCCTACTGCATTTTTATGTAATGTTCTCCGAAATTCGGAGAAGTTCAAAAAAGACATTTAACTACAATTTGTTAGTATCCTCTGATCTTGTGATTTAATATGCTAAATAAATACCTCCGAAAACATTTAGAAGAAAGATTTATCATTTAAGGATTTAAATAGTCTACAATCTGGTCTACATTGTGATTACTGTAATAGGCAATTGTAAGTAATGTTTTTATTAAGCAATGTTATAATTGTAATAGATATTACACAATGTACTTGTAGTTTTATAGGTATTAGTTGAGGAAAGTATTTGTTCTAAAAAACTGTTTTTTTCATTGTAAACCATGACTTTGCAAACAATAAGGTTGCGAAACGTTGCATAAGTAAATGCATCATTGAATGATCCTTAAAACCTAAAAAAAATATACGTACAACAGTCAAGAAAAAAATATATATATTTTTTCCTCATTTTCCTGATTATTATATTTTATGGGCTAAAATATCTAATTAAAGTTATTCATTGATAAAAATACATCTAAATTATAAAAATATTTTTTTAACTAAGAACTGTAACCATAAAGCTCTTTGATCTAAAAAAAAAATAATTCGTTTAGTGTGAGCCCGCAGAGTAACTTTGTGATTTCCATGTTTTAAATGTTCTTATTAATTCATATAATTATTTTAACGCAGAAGAATGGCTTTTCGTTTAAAAATTTTAATATGTTTTAGTTAAATAGTTTTTCAGTGGAATAGTTTTTCTTATACTTTAAGAAAACATTTATTTATACTGATACATTAAATACAAGTGTGCTTTTAATATTCTATTCTATAATTCAAAGCCTACAAACAGGTATCCAATTAAAATCATAGTTTAACGCCCTTCATCAATTATTCGATAATTGATTATCGGATCAGATGAAGCGAGGAAGCACAGTTAGTTTAATTAAGTCCACTAGTGTGTACCGTTTATAGTGTTGACAAACCTAATAGGGCGTCTGCTATCACAATACCACTACCAGTATTTGGAGTAAATACGTTAGCGGTATTTTAGTACCTATCTCCACATGTAATGTGTTACTATTCAAATGTGTTTATTTTATAGAGTTATTGTAGACGTTTCGTACCCCCCTCCCATTTTTTTGTAACATATTTCGAGCCATAGTAATTCGACAATGATCTATAATGACATAATTGTCAGTATTTAACTAAGCAAAGTAAATTTAAATAATAAAATTAAGGCAGAGCTTATATACTGTGATACGTAAAGTAATTTGTTATTCAATATTAAAATTTAATTACTGATCGCAATTCCTGATATTCTCTGAATTAAATATTTTTTTATAAAATTTAACTTCCTATATTTATTAGTTTATTTTATATATTTATTGTCTACAAATAGGCGTTATATAAAGTTATAATTTATTTATTTTTTCTTTCCCTTTTAGTCCCTTTCATTTCATTTGATCGACAAATTCACTCTCCCGAATTCCCCCTCTCAGATCCTTCCCAGTGACCCGCTAAACAAAGTCACTATTAGGTGATGTGAGATCCAACCAGAGAAATTCTAGTCAGAGCAGTGGATCAGTTTACAGTAAAACAAACAAATCAATACATTTTACCAAAACAAAACTAATACATAGATGTAAAGGAAAATATAATAAAAGGTTGGTTACAAGAAATACTTGATCAGATAAATAAAT
>NW_027105298.1:490467-491140 GCF_000696795.3 Halyomorpha halys
GAATCGGTGAGACTCCAGAGCAACCCAGTAAGAATGTGCCCAACAGCGAGAACACTTCAGCAGCAGCAACACATCGGTTCATCCTTCCTTCTTTAAGGCAGGGCTTATATACTGTGATACGTAAAGTAATTTGTTTTTCAATATTAAAATTTAATTACCGATCGCTATTCCTGATATTTTCTGAATTAAATAAGAATTTATGAAATTTAAGTTCCTATATTTATTAGTTTATTTTCTATATTTATTGTCTACAAATAGGCGTTATATAAAGTTATAATTTATTCCTTTTTTTTCTTTCCCCTTCTTGTCCTTTTCATTTCACAATTTTTATTTCATTTTATGGACAAATTCACTCTCCCGAATTCCCCCTCTCAGATCCTTCCCAGTGACCCGCTAAACAAATTCATTATTAGACGGCGATGTGAGATCAAACCAGAGAAATTCTAGTCACAGCAATAGATCAGCTTACAGTAAAACTAACAAATAAATACATTTTACCAAAACAAAACTAATACATAGATTTAAAGGAAAATATAATAAAAGGTTGGTTACAAGAAATACTTGATTAGATAAATAAAAAGTATGTGTTGATATAATTCAGAATTAATACCTTTTTTTTATCTCATCTAGTACTTTGTTCTACCAGAGTAACATTGTATAATTGTTTAGATAC
>NW_027105298.1:491369-492936 GCF_000696795.3 Halyomorpha halys
TATATGTTGTAACTTATATTTTCGATAAAAATGTTTCATCATCATAATCATTTTATCCCCTTTACCGCTTGCGCAGTGTGAAGGTACAATTTGATGAGCTTGAACCAGATATCTCGCTCTTGGACCATATCCCTTCTCCTACACCACTTCATATACCTCCTCGTGAACGTCTCCTAAACACTCTCCTTCCAGGAAATGCGTGGTCTTCCTCCTGGCCTTCTTCCTTCCACGCGAGTCTCATCCGAAGGAGGTGTCCGAACCATGTTAGCTTGTGCCTCTCTAGGATGCTCTCACCCGGTTTGACTCCGAGATTAGTCCGAATGGTACTGTTCCGTACTCTATCTCGTTCTTCCACCTTACGAAGGTACCGCATCTCCATGGATTGGATCCGGCTCTTGTGTTTCGAGGTTAGGGTCCACGATTCGGAAGAGTAGGAAAGAATAGGGAGGAACATCGATTTGTAGATCATTATTATAGTTTCTGTTGTCACCTCCCTTTTGCCCAGGAAACTCCTTCGAAGTAAACTACATATTCTTCCAGCTGCATTGATTCTTTGAAAAACTTCCTCATCACTGTAGCCGCTTTCGTTGAGATGGGCACCTAGATATTTGAAATTCTGAACCTACTCTAGTCTTTCTCCGTTCGCTCTGATCACACTGATTATTCTCAGGGGTTTCTTTTCTATCCTCATACATTTGGTCTTTTCCGGGTTAATTTTCATGTTTATCAAAGGCCATTTCCTCTTGCAGAACACTTATGTTTTATTGGAGGTCTCGTTCGCTGGAAGCCAGCAAAACCAGGTCATCCACAAAAGCCAACAGAAAATTTAATGGGTTATAAAAATGTTTGGGTGTTTAAATATTAGGAAATGCATTTGTGATTTAAATTTAGGAACTATTAAACTTTTGCCATTTTTTTTTTTTTTACTATTTTGATATAGTTTTTAAGGAAGGTAGAAAATCAGTAAAGTCTAAAGGAATAAGGAATGAAGGAACTTACTGATTCACAATGAAAAGGTTTTCGAAAGTTTTATCATAAACTATGAACTATCACCCACGAAACACTTGAAAAAAACTTTATTGGTTTAATACAAATAAGAATGTTTACATTACAAGTGCTACTGAGCTAATGAATGACACGTACTCTAACGCTAGCTAGATTTTTTTTTTCTTACCTCCTTACCTCCTAATATTTTATTTATTATCAACAAATACAATATATACAAGTGACACTTATAGTCTAATGCTAGCTAGAATAAAAAGGGAGACATATATATACTGGTGGGGAATTAGTGCTGATGCTACATTAAATTTGGTGGTGATCGGGAGATAACTAGAAAGTAAGAGTTCAAGCTAGGAAAATTTATGACTTTTTTTTTTTTTTATGATATTCAGAGATTCATTTCAAATGATCTAATCCAGTGAGTAGGGGTAAAAGGCCGGTTCTGGCGCAGTAAATGAGGAGTTTTGGACTTTGGACCCTAGCCTCGAACCAGCCTTAACCACGTGTCCTTGGACTCTAGCCTCGAACCGGCCTTAACCACTCACGTGTCCTTGGACTTTGGACC
>NW_027105298.1:492986-503259 GCF_000696795.3 Halyomorpha halys
TTAAAACACACAAATCGACAGGTTCACCTATTAAATAAAATAAATAAAACAATGAATAATCTAGAGCTAATTCCCAAGCAGTTGATGATGTATGATCCCCAGAGAGTCCAAAATAATATTTTCCGTCAAGATCGCAATATTCCCGATGCTAACACCTAGGCCTTCTAAGAAGCTCCTTGTTCTATCTGGTATTGTTCCGTGATACCCAAACCATAGGCCTCTCACGGTAAACTCTCTCTCTCCGAAGGTCTCGCGGAATTTTTCCTTAAGGAAAGGGATGCATTTTTCATATATTTCCTTGTTTTCCCTTTCCACTTCACCTTCCTGTTCGAGGTCAATACTCTCAAATCTTACGGATCCGTCGGTGTCAACGAAATAAACCTCCTCGAAACAGGTGAAGATTTTACTTTCAAGGAACTTCATCAATTCTTCTTTGACCTTATGGTGCCGGCGTATTATAAGGAGGGAGTTGTTGGGGCATTTTCCAGCACATGGTGTTTCAGACTCTCTGCCGCATTTGCGACAGAGGGACCCAACTTCTCCTTGCTGTCCACTGGCTCCTGGGACTCCACAAAAAAAAAAAAATAAGGTAATATATAAAATAACTAAAAATTATAATTTAGGATTAGGGACTCAGTATATATGTTGTAACTTATATTTTCGATAAAAATGTTTCATCATTATAATTATTTTATCCCCTTTACCGCTTGCGCAGTGTGGAGGTACATTTTGCTGAGTCTGGACCAGATATCTCGCTCTTGAACCATATCCCTTCTCCTACACCAGTCCATATCCCTCCTCCTGAACGTCTCCTAAACACTCTCCTCCCAGGAAATGCGTGGTCTTCCTCTTGGCCTTCTTCCTTCCACGCGAGTCTCATATGTCTTTCTGGCAGTTCTTTCCTGGCCCATCCGAAGGAGGTGTCCGAACCATCTTAGCTTGTGCCTCTCTAGGATGTTCTCACCCAGTTTGACTCCGAGATTAGTCCGAATGGTACTGTTCCGTACTCTATCTCGTTCTTCCACCCTACGAAGGTACCGCATCTCTATGGATTGGATCCGGCTCTTGTGTTTCGAGGTGAGGGTCCACGATTCGGAAGAGTAGGAAAGAATAAGGAGGAACATCGATTTGTAGATCATTATTATAGTTTTTGTTGTCACCTCCCTTTTGCCCAGGAAACTCCTTCGAAGTAAACTAAATATTCTTCCAGCTGCATTGATTCTTCGAAAAACTTCCTCATCACTGTAGCCGCTTTCGTTGAGATGGGTACCTAGATATTTGAAATTCTGAATCTGCTCTAGTCTTTCCCCGTTCGGACTGATCACCATCATTATTCTCAAGGGTTTCTTTACTATCCTCATATATTTAGTCTTTTCCGGGTTAATTTTCATGTTTTTCAAAGGTCATTTCCTCTTGCAGAACACTTATGTTGTATTGGAGGTCTCGGTCATTGGAAGCCTGCAAAACCAGGTCATTCACAAAAGCCAACAGAAAATTTTATGGGTTATAAAATGTTTGGGTGTTTAAATATTAGGAAATGCATATGTGATTTAATTTTAGGAACTATTAAACTTTTGCTATTTTTTTTTTTTTTTTTTACAATTTTGATATAGTTTTTGAAGGAAGGTAGAAAATCAGTAAAGTCTAAAGGAATGAGGTTGTAATTTAAAAAAATACAAAAAGTAAATGAATAAGATTAAAATAGCAAATTTAACGTACATTATAGCATTTATTTCGCAGTCTGTTCTTCTTTTCATTTCTATTCAATTATTCTAAACTTAATCCCGCAATTTTTTCATAGCTCAATAAGGTTACTGCGGAATTTTCTTTAACTCAACAAGTATTTGGCGGAAAGTCTGAGAACAGCCGATCAATAGTTATTCATCTGTATAGTATAATAAATGGAGCCTAGACTTGAGCCGTTGTTTCAGACCCGAGAACCAACCACCCGAAAAAATTTAGTTGGGTCTTTAAGACCGACTCTGGGACAATTAACCATAGCTAACTACATACCAAGAAAATGTAAAATTTACTATTATATTCTTTATGTTTAGGTAATCATTCAATTTGCCTATTAATAGTTATATCCGTAAACCCAACTATATTAAAACTTTATTTATTAATTATTATTCCTGATGTGACAGAAGTGTATAACGAATATTTTAAAACCACTAATTATATCAATCATCGAAAAAGTTAATCAGAAAAAATCTTTAAACATTTTTTGAACAACCAAGATTACTTACTTTATATTAAAAAAAAGGAAAAGGCAATTTTACACACAAATACAAAATAACAGACTATATAAACAAGATACTAGAGGACTACATGAAAGGAATCGGGAAAAAATAGCCCAATGGTCAAGTGGCAGGGTTCGAGCTGGTTGGTTAACCTCACGAAATATTTACAAAGCCTGTAAAGCCAAGAGAAGATAAAAAAAAAAGTTAGTTAATAATATATATGAAAAGCAAACACTTTTTTCTATTGACTATTCCCCCTTTGCGTAGCGTGAGATAGGACCCAATCAGAATTGCTTTAGACAAAGTAGGAATAAAACAAAACAAATTTTCCATTTATATTTTCTAGATAGAAATGGAGTATTAGATGAAAAAGCTTGTTTCTCAACATTCAATCTCCACATATGTATTTGCGTTGGAAAAGAGAATTATTAAACAAACAAAAATGAGATTTACTTTGATTAAAAACGAAACCAACTTAAAAATGCCTTCCTAAATCGAAACTCATCTTTAGGAACAAAAAATATGATGGAAAAATAGTACAAGAAAGTAATAAGAAGAATTGTCTGGTAAGACCAGAAAAACCAAACATTTGAAGGATTTCAATTTGTCCTCTTTACTGACCTGACGCAATCTCCATAGAGTACTATTCCATATACATAGCAATCATTCAGAAAAACAGATAGGTTGGACTGAATACATTTTTAAAAAAAAACAACAAATTAATCTATTCTTACAAGTATTTAAACCATTCAAACTAACGCTGTGAAAATCAAGGATAAAAGGAAGGCCCCTAATAATACCATGGTATGTTTTTATATTCCAACTGATGCTGAAAGAGTTATTTTAGTATCAGCTAGAAGAGAGCTATGATAAATATCCTAGTTATGATCTTAAAGTCAGTGGTTGTTGATTTCGATCCCCAAGTTGGGAAGGAAAAGGCTCGTCGGACTACTGTCGATCGATTAAGTCCGCGAAAATTGAAACATCTGCAAAAGAAAGTACATTGTTTTCAAACATCGAAGGGCCTATTGCTGGTTGTATGTGTTACTCCTACCCCCCTGAAGAAATGGGCAAAACACGACCTGAGATAAGCTCATGAATGAGAGATCTACTATGCAATACGCCAGATCATATGATAAGCAAATTCTCTAATTCAGTAATAAAATTATTAGTAAAATAAGAAAGCTTTGAAATATTAAAACCCACCGTGAAGGTGGGAAATCTAGATGCAACTATTGGAAAACTAAAGAAGCCTACAATAAGCAAGAATTCCTGAATAAGCTATCTTGAGATCTAAGAGAAATATTATTCCAGCTATTTAGGACCAATATGTTTTAATCAAGCGTGCCAATGAAGAATAAATAATATTTACAAAGATTAACACATAATGAAAGTCATTGCACCATCCATACTAGTTAAATGAAATCCCACGAAACGTATTTAATGAGCAGATATATGGAACCAGAAGAGTTGGTCGTCCAAAGTTTTGATAGTCCTAAGTCCCAAGTCTTAACTAGGAACATAGCGCCACAAACTAATTATATATATAATTATTAACACATCACCTCCATAGTTTATTGTCATTGTGTAGTTGGTCTGGGACTTAGCCGAAGGGAGGCGCAGTGGCAGGTAGAACATTATCAATGTAAGGGCCTTGATTAAATCCTCTTAGAGAGGCACAAGTGGGGTAAGTTGGCGGATGGGATATGCAAATAAAATATATGCAGATTGATCCTTATCCCTTCCTGATCAGAAACTGCTCAGCCGCAGTAATGATGGTACGGCCACTCTCCTGTCAGCTCAACCATATAGTTTTAGCAAATTTGAATTTATTATTATTACATTAGTAGAATAACATGTCTAACTTATTTTAATTATTTATCATCCTAACTCTTAATACTTACAAATTCCAACATTGTTTCATGTTACTGTTTTACTTATTTAAAATAATTAAGTAAAAATGAATTTATGCACTGGTTAACTTTTCTAATAATATTTTAAGGCTAAATTTTAAACTCAGAAAATGTTTAAATTGTTTTTGCCGGTAATCTCATTTCTGCTGATATGTTCGACGGGTTAGATGTTTTTAATTGAGTTAATAATAAATATTAAAACGAAAAAATAAAATTAAATATTTTAGATAGGATCTGCAGGTAACATTTCCCATTAACAATATGTTATAACCAAGAGTCTATGGGTCATGTGTAGAGAAGGAGTTCATGTCAACTCTGACTGCCTCGCGACAGCTGCGGTGCCAGTTCAGATCCGGCATTAGTCGATCTCCTACTGTTATTTCTGTGGTGATCCTAATTAATGCAAACTTTACTCCTAAACATGACTGCAATAAGGCGGTACCTTGTAAACAATCCATCGTATGCTAGAAATGATCTGAAATGGGCTCATAAAAAAAAAAAAAAAAGTCCAAGAGGGAAATAAAAATGTTACTTCCCACTAATTTTTGATTACCTTAATGAAAACTATTAATAGTTAAGATATATCTTAATAGTTAAGATTCAAAGTTGATGACTCTGCCAACCATAGATAGGGAAAATAAAGAATGAATCCTATTAAAGAAGCTATAAAAAGTTTATTTCTGATTTCTTTCTAGTAAAGTAATAAATTTTACTGCTATTTGCTGTCAGAAAATATATATTTTATAATAAATATTTTTTTATCTAGACAAAGTTATTGTCATTAAGAAGTAACTATTGTATCATTTGAAGTTTATTATTTTTGAAAATTTGTTTTTCGTACTACGGTTTAAAAAATTATAACGAAGCCGCGTTCGCATAACGAATGCACCCGGGAGACTTTTTTGTCTTTTCCAATTTGAACTTCATCCTCTATTTGTTCTTATTTTCTCTTTGTTTACTCATTAAATTCTTTAATTTTTTTATTCATACATTGTTTACTACTGCTAACAATAAGAGCTGGTTATTAATTTCAAATAAACAAAATCAAATGTGCTTCAAAGGAATATTTTTTTTAACATTCCGGACTTAAGCCCTGTTAAGCGATTTCAGTGAGGAAAATACTCAACTGGTATAAGACCTCTCGATAGGCCATTGACTCAATGGGTTTAGTCGAAATCGTTAATACCGTTTTGGAAGAAATAAAAATACCGTAAAATCGATTCCATAAATTTGCACCTTCGTTTAGTTGATTTTATCATAAATGTTTTTGTACCATTTGAAGCATTATATTCTTCGGTACATTTCGGTTTCGTATGTATTTTTATTAGCTAGGCTGTTCACACACACACACGCGCGCGCACTCCGGATATCGATAAGTGACAGTAAAAACATAGAATTCAATGATGGTAACTTCTAACATGGTTCTTGGAATTCATCTAAAATTGGAACAGGAGGAACTGACTGACACTGGGAAAAAAGCTAAACTTGCTCAGAGCGGATGTTTCTTCACCAGATCCTATAAATTCCACCCATCACCCTCCCCTCCCCATTCTTTCATCTGATTAGTTTGTCTTCAATAGCCGATTCAGCTCTCCGAGTGTGAAGTTGAGTTGTCTTTTGTCGACTCCCGGATTTATCCAAATTCGTCTCAACTCAACTTGGAAAGTTTTCTCAGCAAGACTTGTATTTACTCCATAAAAGTTAGTTTCTACTTCCTTGACAATATCAAATCTTTAATCAACTAAGATATTACTTTATTAATAAATTCATTGAATAATTGTTGGTATTGGTAATACTGGCTACACTATCAAAGTTCTCGACAACGAACTTTTATAAAAGGAGTTTAATTAGAAATATGACGATTTTATATAGCTTAACCTCGCTTGACAGTAAATAGAGATGTGACTGTAAGCACTCGTATGAACGCTACTATCATTCAGTATTCACCATTATAGCAGCTCTGGTAGTTGATGTGGCTTTGAAGTGTCGCCGTGTAGAAGTGTTTTCACGTAATTGTAGATTCACTGTCGCTACTTGTTCTGTCTACCATCACATCAGAATACTGTCTCGAAAAATAGATATTTTCATGATTCAATACTGTTATCTGTTCAATAGTTTAAACCTACAACTGTTGTAAACCATTTCCACGTAATATAGTTTATCTATTTAAGTGTTTTTTCAGAAATAATTATTTTGACATATTGTGAAATTGTCTATTTAAAAAACAAGAAAATAATGCAATTATTTCAATGAATGAATAATTATTTGGTATTGATTTTTTTTTTCGAAAATTAATATTTTGTGAAATAGTTCTTTAAATTCTTTAATGAATACATTTTTAAAATAGTGCTCAAGTCTAGTTATCTTTGTGCCGCAATGAACTTTTATAAAATCTTTGACGTAGTGTAATGACAGTATTTTGAGCAAATATCACTTCTTTGGCAAAGGCTTTTTATACAATTTTTTTTGTCTAAGAATTTATTACATTAAATTGCTGGCCGAACGGATTCGAATTAGGTATTTATTTTTTCGAATATATTGGAACAAATAATTATTCGAATTCTACTTTATAATCTATGTTCAACTAATTTGTATTTATGAAATAAAAAAATAAAAAATGGATTTTAGCATATTTCTAACAGTGTAGAAGTTAGACTTATTTTTCTACCTCCCTCTGTCTAAGTAAAGTCTCTCTTTTTGTTGGTCTCCTGAAATTCTTTCTTCTGAGGTTTTTTTCTTGGTTCTACTTTGTATTATTACTCTTGTGTATTACTGTTGCCACGGAAGTCTCTTTAATTTCTAATTCATGTGAATTAAATATTTTCAATTACAAATTGAAATCATATAGTATTCTCCTAGTAAAATGATATTCGATAAAAAGCATAAAATGGCCTAACGTATACTATTATGAACATGAAATAGAATTTAGTAAACCATGAGTTTCAAAGCCTGATTCCGTGTATTGAAGTCAATATAATATTTCGCTGTAGTAAACTAGTAAAGTTTAATAGATTAAAAATGTTTATTGTCGATATTTAAATAAATAATTGAAATGTATATTTTATTTGTGACCTTGCCCTTTCAACGTCGCATGTATAGTATAGTACAAGATAATATCTTCGGATATCTGAGCTCTGATTTCGATCTGATCCGAAAGACACGGACATCAAGAATTCAAGACAATCTTGATAGATAGACAGACACCCTCTGGTCAACTCTAAAAGTGATCCAGAAGTCGGAACTTCCTAATAGGATCAATAGCCACCAAATAAAAAGGTTTCTGAAAGGATCCGATAAATCCTTTTATACTAAGAAAAGCACCTCTAGCTCCAAAGGAAACTTTTTACAGAAGGGATAAATATGATTCAAAGGGCCTCTGTGCGGTATCTCTTTCCAAGCTTAACCTCCGGAGCGCAATAGCCTATATCAAAATCTTACTTTTAAATATTCAGGACAAAAGCCAATTGCGTTAATATGACAGATATTGACAGTTTACTAGAGGAAATTCTTCTAATATCGGTACATTTCAGTAAATGTTCAAAAGAAGTAATTCCTTATCGTATGGAAGTAATTCGTAAGAGAGTAATTCCTATCAAATAATGAGAATATATTTATCAATATCAAATATATTTATTGAAATTCAAGTACTAAGTTTACACTTACGAAGTACCAGAAACTTCAGTGTGATTATAAGGATAGACAGCATTAGAGGACGTTTGTATTCAACTGAAGAAATCAAGGGATGTAAGATACAGTACAATAACTGCACCACTGCAATCCATAAACAGTATAGTATAGTTCTTCAGTTCTCAATAAACTCAATAAGGATACAGTGAGGTAATTCGTAAGGAGTGCAAAGTTTTTCCAGAAATGTGGTAAACCTTTAGATACCACTAAAATTGGTTGGATACAATCCAGGTACCTATTCCGACTCCTGAGTTCAATCCAAGGCTGCTGCAAAAAATGAAAATAAAGAGGTAGTACAATAGATCACTCTGGGCTTTTTCTACTCATCACATGGATTTTTCAATTTTAAAAAATGTCAGGAAACTGCACGTTGATTTCGACTATTACAACACTTACTATACAAACGGTCTAAAGTTCCAAGACATTACAAAAGACTGATCTACATGACTGTAATAAGGCCAATGTGGACAAATGGAGTTGAGCTTTGGGGCTCCACGAAACCTTCGAATTCCTCTCGTATTCAATCCTTCCAATCCAAAATCGTCCGTAAAATCCTCAATGCTCCTTGCTTTGTCATAAATAAAATCATACATAAATACCTTAATGTTCCCTATGTAACCGACCTAGCCCGAAACAGATATCACTCCTTCCATTATAAACTCCGGAACCACTCAAACCCCCTAGTTTCTAACCTTGCATCCTCTTCCATATTAGTTTGTACTTTATTATGAAACAGGGCCCTGGTGTAGATCTAGAAGATCTGTTTGCTTGACTCCGTGATAAACACCAATCAACCACACTTCGTATAGATAGATACTGGTCCCGCCTTCTAATATTAATTAAGCGTTGATAGCTGATATTTATATATCGTCATTTCGCGTATTACTGGATTGAATTTCTAAATGAATCCAGTGTCGTTTTAATACTAGGAGATAAGGCTGTCAGTTTTATTTTTAGATTGACAAACAGTAGTATTCAGCATTTTCTATTTTTTATAGTCATAATAAATGTATTTATTCTATTCACACTGCTATATGAAAAAAAAAAATTCGCTAAATTACACCAAAAAAAATATTCAAAGACTGAAATTCATCCATTAAATTAATTATGCAAGAGAGTGAAAGGGGTGGTAAATGAAGCTATGTTTTGATACAGAGGATGACCCTTTGTTATTGGCCAGCGGTGCGTGTTCAGTCAGTACTTGGAATCTCAGCGTCATTTCGCTAATGTACAAATTAGTGACTCGCTTCAATTGATGCTTTGACATTGGCTGTGACAGCCTGTCGAATTAACCGCCGTGTGTTCCAACTTGCTTTGGGATCCTATAAATGCCTTCAATGGTTTCACATTGATTGCTTTGTTGATTTTAATGTAACTGTATTAACGATGGTTGTTATTCAGAAGTAAAATTTTAAAATACATTCTTTATCATTATTAAAAATTAAAAAATATGTATAAAGATCTATACTTATAAATAACTATCTGTGTTTACAATCCCTCTCACGAGCTTTAACGCACACAAAGATAAGATTGGAAAATGATAAAAGTCATGTTACTTTTAAAAAAAATTATTGGAATATGTTAGATTAAAGCTGCAAAGAGCAAAGAGGAGTTATTGCAATTTAGCGTTGAGTAGCCGTCTGAATCTGAAGTAAACTCATACTTCATTTTCGGAAAACTTAAATCATTAGGTTACATATTCATCTAATCGCACTCGTTTCGCATCTATAAAGAACATCAGGAAGTTAAAACTTTTGTATATATTTATTTGTTCGTTTCATTTCATTCCTTGTTTTGTTTAAACGATGTAGACGCATATTATATTCATATAAGAGATAATTAATGTTAAAGAGTGGAAAATAAACTTTTTTTAAATCAGATGTATTTCTCAGTTTTAAGCCGTTTTTATCCAATATGTTTAGATGCCCTCATAGGTAATTAAAAAATGGAAAAGAAGAGTTGGTAGACGTGATAGAGTAGTAATAAAAAATAGGAGGAAAAGAAGGAAAGGGCCTTAAACAAAATAAAAAATAAAGTGTAAAGGATGGGGTGTCACTAAGCTAGGCCTTTCCAAGGGATCTGTTAATTAAAGTAGGATTAAGCTAATAAACCACTCACTGGCAATCAGGTTAATTGCCAACACATTCAATTTCAGTAATCTACTGCCCCCTCCTTTTGTTCTTTTTTGTTTGCCAATTTATTGGAAATGTTGTTCCCTTTACGGCTACACGTTCCAGCCACTTTGTTATCAGTCGAGCAGAATCGAGTGCTTCGTTGACCTCCATCGTTTGTTAGTGTAGTAGTATTGATGCTTTAAAAAGCCCGATTCTTCAGCAGATTAAAGAATCAAAATTATTGAATATTCACTCAATTTTTTTCGTTTATAATGATATCACTGCAAACCTACATATAATATCAGAAAATGTTATTATT
>NW_027105298.1:503309-519558 GCF_000696795.3 Halyomorpha halys
AAATCATCTCTATAGCTGGAAAAACCTGAATTCAAAATGGCAAAATAACATAGCTCTTCTATTCAAGGGAGATATAAAAAAAAATAAATCAAGGATGTGGCGACGACACACTAAAGTTGTCACTGACTGTTAGAGAATATCTTAAGCATCTCACCAATAACTAAGGTTTGGTTTGAACTTAACACGTTGGTGTCACAGGACAGGAAAGTAGTAGAAAATATAATTTTGTAACAATTTTTAAACCTTAGGTTTAAGATGATATTGATATTCGAGATGATATCGAAGCAAGAGAGTCTCGAATTTCAATGAGAAGACTTCCAAGCGAGAGAGCTTCTAACTGGAACCGATTGGTTACCTAGTAACCTACACTACTTCTAACAGGATAAGTAAAGTAGTAGAAAATATGTGTACAAAATTGAACAAAAAGACTATAAAATCATTCAAATAATAAATAAATGTAAATACCAAAGGAAAACAAAATACAGAAAGGTTAGAGTTGGTTATGGCCGTCCAGTCTTCATCAAAGTCGATTACTTGTAGTGATCCCACACAAAAAAATCAAACTGTGTTCATGGTTCTGTCTTCCAAGAGCAGATACAATTTTCAAAAAAAATAAAGTGGTCTAGTACTGTTCAAAGATTAGGAAAAATTAAGTTGATGGGGTGAGGAGATCTAAATCAACAAGACTGCAGTAAATTCTCCGGTGATTCAAGAAAAAAGAAATATATACACGAAAAAAAATAGTTATTCAACAAAATATATTAATACAAATAAGCGAAAACTAAACCAATATAGCTAGTTAAGGACAGGTATATGTTAACATTATAATAGACAATGTTTAACCTGAGACCGGAGATGTGAGCCTTGTGACATAGTATTAATGCATCCTAGTACCGCTGTATTATCCTGTCAGCTACAATGACTTACAGGTTAGACTAACTCTGCCGGTGACCTAGAAAGAACATCTTAAATATATTGTCATGGAAGGGTTATTCTACTGATTATCCGGGAGTAAATGTAATGTATCTATATTTCTCCTAATAATTATACTATTTTTTGTTTGTATATTCAAAATTCAAATAGTAATCTGTAGTAGAGAGGAAATATTCGTTAAATACTTATTAAATATATCCTTTCTCTACATCTTCTAACTAATAGGTTATAATTGTTTACTTAAATTATATCAATTGGTGGTTAATGAAAGAATTATATTGTTTATGACTTTTCTGGGTACTTAAAAAACAGCAAAAAGGGCGTGAAGGATGGTTATAACTATAGCTTACCGATCTATTATAGCCTAAGTGTGAAGGTCTACGTTAATAACCTGGATCGATCACAAAATAAAATTCATCCCGAACCAAGGCAAAGTCTGATGAATGAAAGACATTTTTTTTCAAGTTATTTTATTCAAGTTAAGCCTCAATTTAGACTCTTTGAAAAGGAGATGTTAGGGCATTTGAAAAATATCAAATGATTATAACTTATGTATTGGAAACGGTTGTTCGAGTCTAGAATTTGGGTGAAATTCACTTTTTCGAAAATGTTGTCCCTTTTTAGTTACTACTTAGGTATATTCAAACTGAGAAAGGAAATGATTTAGCTTGTGTGATTTTGTAACAATTTTTAAAAGGAGTAAATAACAAGAAATTTGAGATAATATAGAAAACAAGGACTATCGGATCGATAAAGATAGAATACAGCAAAATATATTATTAAATGAAATTGATTAATCACTATCAAATAAGATTGATTTTATAGAAGAAAACCATGGTATTAAAAAAAAAGCAACTTTTTCTCAATTTCTAAGAAATAAATCACGGATTACAGAGATTCAAGGACCTTGGAATATCCATGCCAAGAACACTCTTCTACTTAGTGTCCTTTGAAACTTGTGGGATGTCTTGTCCGGCCTACTTAGGAGTTTGGCTAAAGTTAAAATGTTTCTAGATTAAGTCACACTACAGCATACATAGAGGGGCTACTGTTATAAGGGTATTTGGTTATATTGTACATTTAGGTTTTCTCCTATCTCTTGATCTCTTTCTACCGTCTTTCTTCTCTTTTTCACTGCCACTTAGCTGTACATTAATACTGGTAGCTTTTTATGTTTTTTACATTTAATATACTTTAGAAAATTGAATGGAGAAATATAGATTAAAGTTGAAACAACCCAAAAGTCACCAAGAAAAATGAAAAAACTCTGATGATTTTAGTTTATTAGTTCATATTTAAATATTACTAATGTAGGCATATTTTCTACAAACAAGTGAAAATCATTGTAATAATCTTACCATTATCATTATTATAGCATAGACATTTTCATAATAAGGTTAAATTGTGTTTCCAACTGTTTTAAGATATTTTCTCAAACCTGTTAATTTAAACAAAAGTAATAGACATAAAATTGGTTTTGCATCTATCCATTTATACAATTTTTTTTTAATAAAAAAATATCTAAAGCCTCAAATTAGCATTTCCCCTTAGTTGATTGGTAAAGTTAGATATGGGACAATAAAAAGAGAACTCCTAGTAGTCTGGATCGTAGACCATCTGAATCCTAAGTATTCGGAAGGATATTCAAAGTTCATACTGACCACAGGCCAGGTAAGGAGAACGGTGGTGGCTGACTCCTGGAATCAGTTCTTGCAATTCCTGCGGTAGTGGATACCGGGCAAGGAGGGAGGTCAGGGAACTGCAGAGAATTAAGACTGACAGGAATTTTCATCATATAAGAGCTCGACAATAGCAGACCAGCAAATATGGAGGAAGGAGTAAATAACAAGAAATTTGAGATAATATAGAAAACAAGGACTATCGGATCGATAAAGATAGAATACAGCTAGGAGTAAATGAGGACCAGACACTCTAGAGGACGACACCCTGGAAAGACACACCATATATACGTCGGGAATGCAGTAATCGGGGAGATGTTTAAGAAGTAGTGGAGAGCGGAGCAGATTGGGATAGATAGGACACTTGTACAATGTAACCAGATGGTAATGGTAAATAAAAAAGCGTTGCCTGTGATTATTTTTAGTAGTATAATTGAACTTCTAGATTCCATAGGTTTTATTATTTTTAAGTAATAAAAGAGACACTGTGTTTTTTACTTTCCCTACCCCCCTAGCTAAGGCAAAATTTGAGACAATCGGATCAAATTTTCGGTTTGTGGTTTTGAAAGGATTTATGTGCTTTAGTCCTCAACACAAATATAATTATTGTTTTGCCATGATTAGGAAAAAGTAGGCCGATTCAGTTCCTTTTTTTATTTTAGGATATTTGTCCCCAAAGCGCGATAGCGGCTGCTTCATAGCCTAAAATGTGTATTCATATATCTGTAGCGCTAAAACGGACTTTGATGAATATTCGAAATGCCTTTAGCATTTTAGAAATAGAACAAATTGCCAAGAAGAAATAGGAAAAGTTATGAAGAAAAGAAATATTTAATTTGGGCATACCTCAATAAATATTCGCTTTATATTTCTATTATGATATAGTTATTCATTTTAATGATAATTAAGTTCTACAAAAAATTTAAAAAACAAACTTAAAAAATAAAAATTTCTTATTCGGATCAGTATGCATATCACTATAAAGATATACTTTATATTATATCTATGTTTTTAAGATTATATATTCAAAAGATGTTCCCATGGCAAACCGTTAACTAACTCGAAAACTTTAAATCTCACCGTAAATTCCAGATGTTCATTTTAATGATACTTAAATAAAAAAACAAAAAGATCTTAATCAAGCAAATAGGACTCTTTCTTCCCAACCTCTACCAACATCTTAATCGGATATGATGGGTGATGATACATAAAACAAAGTTTTAATTGAACTCCAATCAAAGCGGTGCGGACGGACAGTCTGAGTGGAGACATCTTATGTTTGATTTATAGTTTTGAACCTAACCACCCAAACCCACTAGTTTCTAACCTTACTTCCTCTTCCCTTCCTGACAATCCTCCGAGGCGCCTGAAAAGGAGATGGCCACGAGACCTGCTAATGTAAAATGTTATTAGAGTGCTACTAGGGTAGTTTCTCAACACGCCTGTAACACTCCATTTTAATTGAGATCAAATTTACTAAATGTATTATAATGTACAGTTGCAAATAGCAATAAATAAATAAAAAATATTTTTGAAGACTAATCCGTTTAAAAATGTTTATTTGTGTCCATATTTTAACATTTACTTATGATTTAACAAAAATTTCGAGGTTAATGACAACGTGAAATTTTTTATATTTATATTTAGCCTGCTTTGTGAGGGCCCTGTTAATTTTTGTTTTATTTTTCCTCTTAAAAATGGAGCATTTAAAAAGAAAAATGGGAATGTAGTGCCATGAAGCCATATGTTGGCCGCCCTAGGGCGAAATAACTCAGTGTGGTCTCTACGTGAGGGAGTCAGTTGGACCAATGCCTACTGACCAGGGCAGCGTCATTTTTCCGCCTGTCTGCCCGTCATAAACTACCCATCCTTAGTCCTCCAGTTCACCTCACTGTTTGTTAGGCCTTATCTACTTCAAAACTCTTTTCTAAGTCTGCCACTTGAAATAAATAAAGTAAAAAAATATATAAAATAAAAAGTTCTGTAAGATTTTGTATGTCTTCTCCAATTAAATTATTCATAATTAGTTATATTATTGAATTTGTAGCAACACTACCACATGGTAAAGTTTAACTTATGATATAATCTTCTAATAAATTGTTCATACTTATGTCGTTTATTTCCCTTTTTATTTCCCTTCTATTCACCTATCGATATATGGAATATATATTAAGTGGAATTATTATCATCTCACATCAAAAATATAAAAATAAGATAAAGTACACGCAGATAATACCTACATTACTACAAGATATCTCAACACACATTAGTACTATACAGTCCAAATATATTTAGTTTTAACATTATTATTTAATTGGTATTATTTTTTTTAAATCATCTCTATAGCTGGAAAAACCTGAATTCAAAATGGCAAAATAACATAGCTCTTCTGTTCAAGAGAGATATAAAAAAAAATAAATCAAGGATGTGGCGACGACACACTAAAGTTGTCACTGACTGTTAGAGAATATCTTAAGCATCTCACCAATAACTAAGGTTTGGTTTGAACTTAACACGTTGGTGTCACAGGACAGGAAAGTAGTAGAAAATATAATTTTGTAACAATTTTTAAACCTTAGGTTTAAGATGATATTGATATTCGAGATGATATCGAAGCAAGAGAGTCTCGAATTTCAATGAGAAGACTTCCAAGCGAGAGAGCTTCTAACTGGAACCGATTGGTTACCTAGTAACCTACACTACTTCTAACAGGATAAGTAAAGTAGTAGAAAATATGTGTACAAAATTGAACAAAAAGACTATAAAATCATTCAAATAATAAATAAATGTAAATACCAAAGGAAAACAAAATACAGAAAGGTTAGAGTTGGTTATGGCCGTCCAGTCTTCATCAAAGTCGATTACTTGTAGTGATCCCACACAAAAAAATCAAACTGTGTTCATGGTTCTGTCTTCCAAGAGCAGATACAATTTTCAAAAAAAATAAAGTGGTCTAGTACTGTTCAAAGATTAGGAAAAATTAAGTTGATGGGGTGAGGAGATCTAAATCAACAAGACTGCAGTAAATTCTCCGGTGATTCAAGAAAAAAGAAATATATACACGAAAAAAAATAGTTATTCAACAAAATATATTAATACAAATAAGCGAAAACTAAACCAATATAGCTAGTTAAGGACAGGTATATGTTAACATTATAATAGACAATGTTTAACCTGAGACCGGAGATGTGAGCCTTGTGACATAGTATTAATGCATCCTAGTACCGCTGTATTATCCTGTCAGCTACAATGACTTACAGGTTAGACTAACTCTGCCGGTGACCTAGAAAGAACATCTTAAATATATTGTCATGGAAGGGTTATTCTACTGATTATCCGGGAGTAAATGTAATGTATCTATATTTCTCCTAATAATTATACTATTTTTTGTTTGTATATTCAAAATTCAAATAGTAATCTGTAGTAGAGAGGAAATATTCGTTAAATACTTATTAAATATATCCTTTCTCTACATCTTCTAACTAATAGGTTATAATTGTTTACTTAAATTATATCAATTGGTGGTTAAAGAAAGAATTATATTGTTTATGACTTTTCTGGGTACTTAAAAAACAGCAAAAAGGGCGTGAAGGATGGTTATAACTATAGCTTACCGATCTATTATAGCCTAACTGTGAAGGTCTACGTTAATAACCTGGATAGATCACAAAATAAAATTATCCCGAACCAGGGCAAAGTCTGATGAATGAAAGACATTTTTTTTTCAAGTTATTTTATTCAAGTTAAGCCTCAATTTAGACTCTTTGAAAAGGAGATGCTAGGGCATTTGAAAGATATCAAATGGTTATAACTTATGTATTGGAAACGGTTGTTCGAGTCTTGAATTTGGGTGAAATTCACTTTTTCGAAAATGTTGTTGTCATTTTTTAGTTACTACTTAGGTATATTCAAACTGAGAAAGGAAATGATTTAGCTTGTGTAATTTTGTAACAATTTTTAAACCTTAGGAACTTCTGTATACGGGACGAGATGCTTTCGAAGCAAGAGGTTAGATTAGATTAGATTTCTATTCAGGGCGATCAACATCTAGGCTATTACACCCTTTTTATTTTATTTATCTTCTTTTCTTCGACATTTGATAGTCGAATGTAGACTATTACTTTTTTACACGGGTCGATATTGGTGGATTATATTTTAGTATAAAGTTGAGTTTCTTTCAGAAATTTTATTATTTTGTCTATGGATTCCGCTGAGTCTTTAATGGCCAATTCTCTTGTACGAGGAATTTTATTATTTTCGAAGGCTTGACGAAATGATGAGCATTCTTCAATTATATGCTTTATCGATAATGGGGACTGACAGGTTTGGCATATGGGATGATCCTCTTTTGTGATTAAGTGGAGGTGTATTAATTTGGAATGTCCTATTCTTACTCTTGCAACAACCACTTCTCTTCTGTTTCCTCTCATGGCACTTGTCCACTTTTGTGTGTTTCTTTTTTAAAATTTCTTAGTTTATTGGTGAGTGGTACGTCAGCCCACATTGAATCCCAACTTTTTCGGATTCTGTTCCTTAAAAATGCCTTTCGGCACGTAAATTTGGAGTGGTAGAACGTTCATCGTAGCAGCCTCTTTAGCCGCTGCCTCATTTTCAGGTATTCCTGAGTGCCCTGGAGTCCAGAGAAAGGATACACTTTTTTTTAAAGATGTTTTAGCTTGTTTATATAGCTGTGAATTTTGTCTATCGTAGGTCCACTTTGATTGAAGTTTGATAGACTCTTGAGTGCAGATATTGAATCTGTACAAATGAGTATGTTTGAGTATTCACTTTCTATGGATAAATGAAGTGCTGTTGAAATCGCCTGAAGTTCAGCTGTAAATATTGTTGAGTATATGGGTAATTTATATCTTTTGGGTATCCCATATATTATTATTGCAAAACAAACATTTTCATTTTATTTGGAGCCGTCAGTGTAAATTATTTCATAATTTGAATATTTTTGTATCTTCTTTAAGAATTTAATTTTATTTGAGTCGTGGTTCTGGCGTTTCATAGTTAGATCTATTTTGTAAGACTGGTATTTCCAAGGGGGCAATCTATAGATAGAATCAGCTTGGTTTGTAGGCAAGCCATAAATCTCTCTTATGCCTAATAGAGCGTTCCATGAAGGATTCATTTCTTATTTTCTCATGCAACGAGGGTGAAATATATGGGGGGACGCAGGGTTAGTTGATTGGAGTTTGGTTTTGGTGATGTAACTACTCATGAGTTCCTGCCTCCGAAAAATAAGTGGTGGTAAAAAAGCCTCAGCACAAAGACTTTCTATTGGGCTCGTCCTGAAAGCGCCTGTGGCAAGTCTTATTCCAGTATGGTGTACGGAGTCTAAGATTTGGAGACAGTTTGTTTTAGCTGAAGAATAAACCTCACAGACGTAGTCTATCTTGGATCTTACTATACTTGTGGAGACCATGAGCATCGACTTCCTATCAGATCCACAAGAAGCTTTTGCTAATACTTTTAACAATCTGCCTCTTAAAGCATTCTTCTCACAAGTGCTTTATATGATTTGACCATGTTAGTTTATGGTCCAATATCAATCTGAGAAATTTGGTGCTGTCCCAGAATGTTAGAGAATTTTTATGTACGGAAGAAGTTGAGGTCCTCTTTCTTGAAAATAATACATCTCTGGTCTTTTCAATTGAGAAGCGGAGATGTTTGCTTTCCGACCAAGCTTGTAGACTATTCAGTACATTCTGTAGTGCTCTTCTCATCCACTCGTGTCTATTGAATTTTAGAAAGATCGTCAAATCGTCTATATAAAGAAATGCTTTTATTGATTTAGGTATTACATTTGTTATAGAATTTATTGTTATTGCAAACAGTGTACAACTTAGAACACTTCCCTGTGGAATGCCGTTAACTATTTCTTTACGACTTGAGGTCGATTCTCCAACTCTTACGCTAATATATCTTTTCTGTAGGAAGCTTTGAATAAACTTTGGCAACATTCCTCTGAACATTCATATAGTGTTTTGTTATACTTTTCCGGTATATAGTGTCATATGCTTTTTCAATATCAAAAAATATACCTACTGCTTCTGATTGATCTACAAAAGTGTTGAGAATTTCGGCTTTCATTGTCACAAGCTGGTCTATAGTCGATCTGCTTTTCCTAAATCCACATTGTATAGGTGACAAGAGGTTCAATTTTTTAATAACCCACATCAGTCGTCTGTTAACCATTTTCTCCAGGAGTTTTGACAAACAGCTGATAAGCGATATTGGCCGGTAACTGTTGGGTTGATAAGTCTGCCAACCGTAGTTAAGGGGAATAAAACGGCCTCTGTTGCAAATCTTTTTCTCACTCGTGGCTCAAAATCTTTAAAATTATCGGCATTACTTAAATTTAATAAATCATTATTTATATAAGAGTGAATTTTTTAATATGTGAGCCTAAAAGAGTGGTGTTTACGTTTGATAGTTCCCGAGATATGCTATTTTTAGTAAGTAACATTTCATAACGAAATATTGAAAAATCATTAATTAGTGAAATTATTTTCGGGAAATATATATCTTAGAAATCATTGATCGTGCAGATAACTATTAGCAATCAAATTTAAGGTATTTTAATGTAACTTGAGTAGTTAATAACGTTTAACTTCGTTGAAGTAGTACGTTTTATGTTGTTTGCCAAAATAAATTTACAAAATGTTGATTTATAGTTGTTCAGACAGAATTTTTGGTTTATGAAACAGAGAAATGATATGTAAGAAACTACTAAACGTACATATGATCGTTAGCAGTCATATCTGCTTTGGAGTAGTATTTTTACATTTTATATTCATATTCAAATATCATTAAAAATACTACTCCTACGAAAATATATGGAATGGAGTACTTTTTAGTTCATTAAACTAGCTTTAGCCATTATACATGTTATATATACCCCAATTTCATGTTATTACAATAAGTCTATAAATTAATTAATCTTACTTTACTTTCAGGATCAGTGATTGTTTCATTACCAACTTGGATGTCCTTCATTGAATCAGTGAATTGGATATCCTGTCGGCTAACTTAAACTGCACGATTTTTTAAAAAGGTAAGTGCACCTTCATTGCTGTGTCATATTTTTTGACAAAATATATTTATAGTTATAAATCACTTTATTTGTTCACAAAAACGCTGCTCATTCTACGAAACCTTTCTTTCTAACTAAAACAGTAATTAAGGTTTATGCGAAAATTGTAGACGGATTGTGATAGAATTAGGCGATGTAGATTCTAACCCGCTAAATTCCATGAAAATTAGATAAACGTTTTATTGATTATACCCAAATACAAAGTTGACAACATACAGATAATCGTGGAACCAAATTAGTCCCTTCATGTCTATAATGTGAATGCAATTGAAAATTTTTGATTCTGATGACATAAGGCTTTTTTTATTTCTTGCTTTAATTCAATGTTTTCCATCGTCTTGGATTATATTTGAAATATTATCATTTTTTAAATTTTTCTTCTTTACTATCGAAAATAGGAAAGTTTGCTTTAATTCAGGAATTAATAAACAAAACAATAATGTCTTTAGAATCATTTCAAAAGTATTTAATTTCATTTTTGTTATAAGCATTAAGATAATTTAAGTTTTGTGCCTGTCAGACTGTAGTCAAATTTGTGTTTCGGCTTCATAGTTAATCTGATTTTGATGATTTTTTTTCATATCTTGGGATTTTGAGGGTTGGATGGTTCATCCCATATCCCATTTTATCAAATTCTGTCGACCAATTTCACATACGATTGGATCCGAATTTGATGGAAAGTTAGGGGATAAGTGTAAAATTGAGCTGGTAGATTACGTCAACTAATTCTCTATACACTTAAGTAATCGTATATTGCTTGGAGTACTTTATGCATTGCAAAAAGAAGCTCTTCCCATACGGGGCTGTAACAATGTTCTTCTGTCCCCTTGGCGATTTGATCTGAACATTTTTTTAGAATTTCTGTTTTTTTTTTATTTTGTTTTTTCTTCAAAACCCCTACAAAATTTTAATGGCGTACATCTACATTCTAAGGAGTATTTTTGAGTATATTATTTTTGTTGTCAGTATTTATAAAAGTGTATAATGTGTTGGGGCACACATTATTTCTGAATTTAACAAACTTAAACCTAATAAAAACTTAATCCTAATATTACATGTTGATAGTGTTGAGATGGGCTTGTATTAATTTATTTATTAAATTTCACCTTCTACTTTCACTCACAAATGCGAAAAACTAATTTCTTGAATACACCTATATAAAATAAACGGCACATCCTGTAGATGTTACTTAATGTCAAGGAAATTACTTTCCAATAGAATTATACAGATAATGGATGACTTCCGATTAGAGAAACATTCATAAAATAATATTTGAGGATAAAAAGAAAACATAAATATACTAATAGTAAGAAAGCTATTCTAAACTATGTACTAGGCAAATTGTTTATTATCTTTTCGAAATTACCTATATATATAATTTTTTTAAATCAGATAATTAATTGGCCATTTTGTTTTTAATTGTTTGACTTCTATGGGCGTTTTCCATCAAGAGCGTCAACATTAATAATTTTAGATAATTGTTTAAACTTTAGAACTATTCCTTTCAAAGGTCAGATCATTCCTCCCCCGAGTTCTAGGTAAAGACAGCAACAACTTGCAAGTATTCGCCGACATTGGTCGGGGAAGAAGTTGTTCCTTGCAATTAGTAATCCAACCTCTTACATTACTTGAAGCCAGTTTGCCTTGTCCCTTCGCAGAAATGCTTTCCCTCGTTCTAACTTTAGGTCTAATATCGCAGCCACCGGAATGCTTGGTGCGCTGCTGTGGTGAAGGATAATAAATAGACTCTGAACGGGGAAGAGTTTTCGGGCTATCTGACAGACCGCAAAACCGCGGTGCCCGCCGTTTAGAAGACCTGAAGCAGTAATTAAATTCGTAGGTCCTTTAAAGTTAGGGACAGTGTGAAGGGACAACTGTATAATATTTAAGCAGAGCATAATGTTTGTTATATTTTTAACTAATCTTGTTTCAGACTTTAATTATTTAATCATTCAACTAGCTTGCTAAGTTAGGAACAACGTCTCTAATATCGGGTGAATGCCAACAAATCATCACAGGCTCAACGAACAACATATATTGATATAAATCACGTCTTATTTTTCATTCATTCGTTCAAGCTCAAAATCTAAAAGAAACTTAATAAAAATAAATAAAAAATATATATTCATTTTTTTTTTAATAATTTAGAATAAGAATTTATTCAAGCACATAGAAATCTGCATTACGCTAATCCGGAAAATGGAGCAGTATCCCCAGGCCCATCCACACACCTCACTTCAGATAAAAAAAAATAGAAATTAGGATGCTTAATGTACATATTTTGAAATATTTAAATGAAATAACTTACAGACTGAAAATTTATAAACGCAAAAAAATTTTCATGGAACATCAATAATTGAACAAAAACGCATTGAGAATTCAAATTAAAAAAAAATAAAATACTAAAAATAAAACCGAAAACTTGGATATTATCCTGACTTATGACTCTTTGAGATATGTGAAAAAAAAAACTTTCAAAAAATAGAGATCGTTGTTTGTGAAGTTGATTAAGTTATCAATGAATATTCACACTTGGTATAGAAAACTTGGATCACTCATACTTATGAACAAAACTCAAGGCATTCCTTAGAATACGTAACTTTTCTTTATTTGTTTTCATGAACTGATGCATGGGCCGGAATACTCTGGAGCCGTGATATATGAAGATATCCAATTACTACACCGAGTTTTAATATTCATAGGCTTTAAGTTCAACAAAAACCCTGCGTTGAATTTAGAGTGCATAAGGTTAGAAAATAGGATAATTCCCGTAGCTTCTCATACATTGGCAGTTTAGTTTTTACTATAAATTTACCTAGATATAATCCGATATGAAACATGAACAAAAACCGAGAAAACTTTATATGCAATACCAAAAATCTTTTACTAATTGAATTTATACAAAATGTATAGTATTTTGAACTCGAACTACATTCAAAAGATTCACATATGATTAAGTTAGTTGATAGATCAACTCAAAAAATTATTACATATCTACAAACAGACAGGTTAAACATATTATCTTCTATACCGAATATTATCTTCTAGCTATACCGAAGTTGGGTAAATACAGAAAATGTACAAAAAGATGATATGAATTTCTGGAAAAAATGAAAATGGTAATAAATGTGAAATATTATTATCCACCATCGACAATGGCCGTTGATCTTATTCCCCGATTATTTCATTTTATTTTTTATTTTAAGGTTCATGATAGATTCTGTTGCTTCTAGGTAATTGGTGGTAGTTGAGGTAAGAAAATGGAATAAAGATAAAACTGATTTTTGTACATGATAAAAACAAATTTTTGAAGAGTCCATCGGATTCAGGCACAGGCTAAAGTGTGAGCCTGACCATATTACAATATAAGAAACGATTAAGAATATTTTTGAATTATAGATAAAATGTTGAATTTGTGAAGATCTGTATCTTCAAAATTAATGATTATACTGAGATCAGTATTTACTTAAAATAACAATAAAGGCTGTCAAGTTATTCCAAAAATTATTACTATTGATTTAGGCCCCCAAAACATATTCAAAATTCCTTAATTATTTATAATTTGACTAATATTGTATTAGATTAATCAAAATATATTTTTCTTGTACCAACATTCACTGCGAAAACAACTGTGTTACTGTGTTTGTGAACACGATGACTTGAAAATAAAAAACCGACCTCACGGTCTTCATATGGATAGATGTCCCTTTGGTGACAGAACTAAGATATGGAAATCGTATGCGTGGTTAAGGTCTTGTCTCGCTTCTGGTTCCATGATTGATGGTGAAGGATTTTTCTCACGCATTCCTCCATTATGTCATATGAGCTCTCTCAAAACAAGTTGATACCCTAAGGCTTCTTTACAGAAACTCTGAATTTTTCCTACACTTTTTTTCTGGTTTTATTTTTCCCCCTGCTTTATTTATTTTTTGCTTAGTTGTTTTTCCTTTAATTAATAATTATAATGAAATATAAATTCAAATAAATTTATATCGAAATGAAACTTATCTACTAATATATACTCTTTATGATTCAACAGAAATTTATCAAAAAGTCATGGATTTTAAAAATTGTAAGACCTTTAATAAAGTTGTAAAATTATGTATTTTACATACATATTTCAATAAGCTAAGATTTCGTTTATTATTATTATTATTATTAGGGGTCGATGCCCAGGACGTAGCTAGGATGACAGAGAATATAATACTTGACTCCCTGGGAATCATCCACCACCACATGCATGGAAATTAATGAGTGGGGGAGTTATCCAGGGGAGGGATGGCATGCATGCATCGTATATCCTATTTGTTGTTTTATTTATCTATTTACTACTTTGTTATTTTTTATATTTTTATATTCTAATATTTGTTATATAGGGGAATATGTTGATAAAATGAAATAAGGGTTGTAAAATGGAGGGGAAAGAAAAAAAAAAGGGAATAAATTGAAAAGCTTGTATTTAGTTTCTAGAATAATATTAATTGTAAAATAATAATGTGGGGAAAAAAAATGTTATCTTTCTATTATATTGTATTATATCAAAAAAATGTAATTTATAAATTTATATATGTCCGATCACGGATTGATCAGTATGCTGTGTAATGTAGCAACCCGATGTATTTGGGCAGCATGATTGAATAAATTTCTTTCTCTAAAAAAAATATTTAATCAAACCATATTAGCTTTTAACAATAGTCAATTAACGGACTTGTACCTTAAATTCCGGGAAAATAAAATAATTTCGAAAAATCTAACTGTGTAATATTTTATAGAATCTTTGATTTTCCAACGGTGTATAATACGTTTATATTACAAATCTTATATCCATAAATGTGTTTTCAAATAGTAAAAAGTATTTTTCTCTTATCTTTTTGAGTCAATTATCAATTCTTTCATAGTTTATGTTTATCTATTTTTCATAAATAGTAAAAATTTTAAAACGGATAATTATTTCAAATTAACAAAATTAAAGGTACTTCAGGGAAAAATGAGTTTTAAAAATTAGCCATTTATGCATAAGAAGTTTTACATATGTTAAATTATTTAATCAGCTTTATATATTTTATCTTTCCAATAAACTTATGTATTTATTTACACATATCATATTTGTATTTTTCTTATATTTATTGTTATTTTTTTCTTTATTTTTGGGTGTGCTATTGTTACCATATACATTTTCTTCGTTTTTTTCTTTTTCCGTAAATAATGTATCAATGAATACTTTGAATAATAATACTTATTGTTCCTAATTGTGATATATTTTATTATTACTCTTATATCAAAATATTCTTTTTTTCTTTTTTAATGAACCAATCATTATCGCCAAAGTTCTTTTAATTTGTCAGTCTCGAAAGCCTTTCATAATTCTTTGATGTAAAATTTTATATCGATTTTTCATATAATCCACTTAAGACGAGATACCAGATACTTAAATATTTTTTTAATAATGATTTCCACCTTTTTCATTTCTATGAAGGGTATTTTTATTTCAAAGACATCTTCATTAAATTAAAAGATATCAAATTTTTCTAAAGAGGTGTATAATTAAAATTTTTTTTGACAGAATAGTTGGGTGAAATTACACACAGTTGTTTGATATTATTCATCCAAAGTCCATAAACTAATTCTCCTACAGTCTCCTTCATTCTCAACAATCCACTACTCAATTTTTTTTTATAAATAGTGGCCTTCCTTACAAACTCAGTAGTGCTTACAAAAAAGTAGTGCTTATTTCCATTTAAAAAAATTCTCACTCTTTTAGTACTAGATTGCTTCTTCTCTAACATAGAGTTTAATAGTAATTGTGCGTTATTAAAGTTGTTGAAATTCTATCTGCAATAATCTTTTCCATATTCATGAACACGCAGACGGTGAGGAAGCGCCTAATGCACCATCTCACACACCAGGTCCCACCATCTACTTTAATATGTCCTTGTAATAGCAATTAAATAATCTCAGTCGTTATGTATAAGTTTTAATTATTAATTTATCTCTTAGTCGATATTTCTGAAACTGTGACTGCGGATAATGTAGTACCAGAAAATATAGAAGTACACTTTGTTTCATGTTTTGTTTATTATCTAATTATTCTTAATTACTTTACATCTTTAATTAAAAAATTGTAAAGTGTAAAATTGTAATTAAAAATTAATTCAAATCAATTAAAAAATGCATTACGAGTTTATTTCGGTCTTGAGTACTTTTGAAAAAAAAAAATTCTTTGTTGATATATATATTTATTTGAAAAAATTAATATCGTTCTTCTTTCTCTTAATTAAAAATAAGTAAGTTTTATTTATTTATATTATGTAAATTTAAATCTTATATGTCTTAATGATTTTTTTCTTTGATGATAATAGCCTGAATTGCAGCAACTATTGATTTACAGGTGTTTGTAATTAATTTTACAACGTAATATCAAATTTCTCTAAGTTCCTTGTTACATATGTAAAAAAATAATAATTTTTTTTTTTTAGATTTATTTATCGATAGATATTACAATCTGCCACACAGCTGTGGGCTATAGGTGATAGTG
>NW_027105298.1:519794-530447 GCF_000696795.3 Halyomorpha halys
TATGAAAAATAAATAAATAAAATAACATAATGATAAAATAATATATACAATATTTACACAATCGACCTGAGGATCCCTGAGCCCACTCTATCCCCACGTGTGAGGGGTAGAGCAGAGCTCAAAAGATCCCAACGCATCCCTCTCACCGCATCATTGGTAATAAATACGTAAATATTAACTTAAAGTGAACTAGCGGTTTATTCTTTCTATTTATACTCTAAACAAGTTTCAGATTTTGCTGATTTTTATGAGGGATTAAAAATTGCAATATCAAAAAAGTCCTGAGAAAAAATTGATGCAGTGTAAATAACTTTTTGAGCTAATAAGAAAACGTTAACATGATGAAAAATACCTATTATTTACAATAATTATTTCATTATAGACAATTTAAGAAATGTAACAGTTACTAATTAACTTCTCAAATCCCGTAATATTTTTCTTACAAATCAATTCTGTAGGAAACGGAAGCCTAAACCTCTATTCTTGTTTTGTTATTTGACCCTTTTGTTTTTGTTTGTTAAAGCCTAAAATCGCGGCTTGAAAATAATCGGGAATTCCTCACCTCCTCGACCTACTCTGTATAACCCTTTACTAAATTAATTGCAGGTGAAGGACCTTTTGAACTTTTGTAATCTAAGTTGCCCCGAAGCTGCAGACAATAACATGACGCTTACTTAGCCCTCTCACTGGAAATTAGGCCTAAGCCCAGGCTCCTGGTGTGAATTGATTTTGAGAGTTAGCGGAGGAAGGGTATTAAGGGCTACTTGTGAAGCAGCTTGTTCTTGACTTAGCGCCCGAGTTGTAAACCTCAATCCCGCACTATTTGGCCTATCGGGGAAAAAATCTTTTTTGGCTCTAAGCCACGCTTTCAAACCGCTCCACTAGGAGCCACCATATATAAGGAATGTTTATTTCTAGTTTTCTTGTTGCGTTTTAACAGCGAAAAATGTTCGAGTAGTAATTTGAGTTATAGTATGCACATGGTACTTCTGAATGACAGGTGTATTGACATGGTTTTAGCATAAACACATGTATAAATCCAGTTAGTATATATGTATTTGTAATATATATATTGTGTTCTGCAGGTATATTGCGTGAATTCTATTCCTGTGTGTTGATTATGAATTCATAAAGGAAGAAATGCCTTTTGAACGATTTGCAATTTATTACTTATATTTTTCTAAATATTTTGAAGTATCGAAAAAGGATTATCCTAAAACAGTAGTTCCACAACTGGGTACTGATGCACCTTGATGTGGCCCACGCGTACGCTTACAAAAAAAGCTAATGACACGAGAGAGTGACATTTTCCATGAGAAAGGACAACAAAATTAACGTTTACCTAGGGGTGGGAGCGGCGAATGTTAGTTCTGGTTGAACGTAGGTCAAGTGAGTAAGCCAATTGTTAAAGGACAAAATAAAGGGATAAAAATTATATGTTATACAAGACTAGAAAAAGGGTAAAGAAAAAAAGAAATAAGGGAAGTAACTTTCGCGTTGAGGTTGGATTATACAAGCCTGTTTGATAGACACGATGAATACATAATCAAATTCATCAGATTAACTGGAATAATATTAGAAATTTATCTAGAAACACAAAATGACCAATATCTTAAAGAAATGTTACATGACATAAAGCTTAATTTGTCACCTGTTTAAGTGACAGGTAAAAATACAAAGCATAATATTTATTTATTCTACTTCTACTGTGCCCGACCGTATCACCAACAATAATTTTGAGTTATTTATACCTGTTTTAAATACATTATGAAAAGAGCCCTTAATTCTCTTAGCAAACCTTTTCCTAGTTTTAATGAATAAATGTAAAATTTGGCTCGATATAAATAAATGTATTCAAGATAAGACGAGCTCTTATGGTATATTGGAGGCAGGACAGAGAGGCTATTCTCTCTGCAATTATTTTTTGGTATTATGATCTCCTTGAGATTGTAATACTCGTTAAATGGGAAAAAAAGCTATATTAAAGGGTGTGAGTAACGGTTCTAAAGCATTAATTTCAATACGCTATTTTCACATTATGATAAATTTCTTACATATTACACTAATATTCCCGAACAATGTTTAAAATCGGTTAAAAAATGTTTAAATCGGTGTATAGTAAAATATAATTACCCATCTGCAAGCTCTTGTAGCTAAGTTTAAGAATGAATGTTTTAAGCAAGTAACTTTCAGTAAGAAGTTTCAATTTCGATTAGATTTTGAATATAGCATACATTAATTTAGGTTTTTAATTGTTGTTAAGTGAAACTTCTTTAGGGACATTCTGCAACTACAGATAAAAACATTTATCGGGAGTAAATAAATTTTGTAAATAGACCTTTCAGAAAGTGTCAATTTAGATTTAACTCCACCTGGCATAATGTCATGGCATGCCAAAACGTACCATAAATAAGCAAATAGGAAATTTATAAATCAATCTTATCAGGTAGTGAAATGTTTTGGAGGGGATGCGTGAGGTTTCGAGCATTATGAAATCTTAATTTAAAAGGTTTTTTTTTAAAGAAATTACTGATCCTTCCTAGTTATACGCCTGAATATATTTTGAATTAAGTAGAAAGTTCCGCCTCGATATACTCCTATACACTGAAAACGCACTTCAATTACATTTTATTTAGTTCTGGACATCCCGGGTTTCCGCTTAGCTCTTATCCGAGCAAACGAGGTGGTAAAAAATAAAGTTTATTAGTATTGGAAATGGCTGGAATTTGAGGGGTGTTACGGAATTAATCTCGTTCCTTCAAACGTATTCGATTTGTGCGAGTTACATATCATAAAAAATCAGTGAAGACTAAAATGACTTTATTCTAATATATTTACAAGAACTACATGTTACTGTTACTCAGTCTCTATCTTCTAACTTATGTCTTACTTAGCTATCTAGTCTAGGAAATATATATAAAGACTTGAGAAGGGGGAGGGGTAGAAGGAATACTGAAATAGGAGAAGGGGTTTGGACCAATCAGATAATTTAGGAAATATCTGGAAGGGGGAAAAGGCGTGGCGAGAAGTTGGGAGGTCTGATTTCTAAGAACGGGACCATGACCTAAGACTTTTGTGCACTGACTTACATATGTTAACCATAAAATAGTTTGACTGATGCAAGTCCATTGTTAGATGACAGCATGTACCTGCTTAAGTACCAGGCCTCTTGCTTTTTGATATAGGATACTTGAAGGGTTGTTAGAATGGTCTCAAGGGCCTTTTGGAAACGTAGTTGTTTTTATTGAGTTTCTTTTTGTTAGGAAATGTGAACACATGGAACCATATGTCTAAAGTGACTGAACCTACAGTTGGGCAAGGGGCAATTGTTTAAATTTATACTGGTTCCTTAACTTGCGGAAGACTGACTGCAGTCAGACATAGCGTAAACGAATGGGAAAAACAAAGTAATCTTGAAAAATTTACGTAGTCGAACGTGATTACTCAATTTAAGTGTGAAACCGTGGAGAGAGGACAATATGGATAACTGCTCGGCGTATAACTCCAATGAAAATGAAGATACCTTCCACTTCCTGGGAACATCTTTAAATTATAGTGAAATTAGAATAATATATTTTGGGTAGCGGACCTGCTCTCTAGAGCAATTATTCACTCTTTTAAATGGCTCTAATTGCAGAGCTCTTAGCAATTATGTACGACGGACTACGCAGGAAAGAGCTCAATTGGTTAGTATTTTGAGGGATTATCACCATTCTATAATTGTTACAATGGCCTTATTGCTTTAGCATGAATATTCAATTGTTATTTTATACTTTTGACTTGTTAAATTATTGTTTTTTAAAGTATATAACGTATTTTTATAAAGATTTATTATTTATATATTTTTAGTAAAAATTCCACACAGACTTCGACATAGGGAAGTTTTTCTATTGTCTAGATACGTTTTTAAAATTGTTTTATGCATCTATTTTTTGTATTTTTTTTTTAAATAAACATATTAAAAAATATATTTCGTCAGGCATGACAACGCTCTAGGTGTTTTGCATTTAGATTAAAATATCTGGGAAAATCTTAACTATATTTTTATGGAAAATGTTTAGCATTTCGTCATCTTTGTAAAGAGCTATAATTCAAAATTGTTAGTTGACACTACACCGAGATAGAAAGGTGTAAAGTTGAAAAGAAAGAAAAGAAATAAAACCAGTTTTTGAACATTTGATTTAAAATTTCTTGAAAGCTACAAATCATGATTACATACTGTAAGTGAGGGAAGTGTTCAGCATTATAGTTTCTTTGTATTGAACTATAAAATTGTATCTTGAAACTAACTGAGGTAGAGAGGTGTTTATTTCAGTCTAACTTAGCCGATCATATCAATATTGCTAATAACAATAATGATAATGTTAACGATAATTTCACGAATGAAATGGCTAAATAAACATTATTCTATAATTATAATTAAATAAGAAAATAAAATAAATATAATTGATAATAATGTTTTAATATATTATTTTATTTCCAGAAGTTTCTCTTCTGTTGGCTAGTCACAAGACTCATATTTATTTTTTTTGTGGGGGGAGGGGGATTTGGTTATTTTTCCATTATAAATTATCTCATAGATTATTTCTCAGGATATCTGAATACAAATAAAAGTATAAAACATAATTTAATTAGTTTAATAACCATGGGACAACAACTTAATAGATTTCCTATTAAACCCGACCCTAATACACTTAGTGTCGGGCCTTGTTTTTCTCTTGGAAACTAAGAAAAAAGCAGATGGTGAAAAAAGAACAGAATGAAATAAGTTCCATTAAAGTGATAGAAGCTCTCCACAAAATAGGGCATCCATCATATATATCGATAGTAATGGATATTCAAGTGGCACTGTCTTTCAGAACACATAGCCCGGATGCTCATTTGGTTAGGTGCTCTTCAATGTCTTTGTTTGGACGGCAAACAGACGTTATAAGATACTTCAGCCTGAGATATTACTTCTTCTGAAGCAGAACAAAGGGTTTATATAAATTGGAATATAAGCATTTTTACATGTTTATGAGGTAAGTTATGATGATGTTATATAGGAATATTGTATCTTTGTTACAGTTTGCCTCTGACTTTCATAGAGTGCGGTTCCATTAAAGTGTTCTAGTGAGTCTATTCATCATTTTTGTTTTTGTTTATTGTTATTATCTATCATTATTTCATTTTATAATCAATGCTATTATGTGATTAATTAAGCGATTCGCCCCGGATTATCCCGAAACCTCTAACATATTTCCGACTGTAAAAGTGATGTAGACCTACATACAGACGAATCCAATTTAAAGAAAACAATTCTCAAAACTACCGATTCACCAGACAATAAAGGCGAGCAATTCATTTAATCAGCTATCTGAAATTGAATTTTCATCCGATAAGTATATAAGAGCAGCACCAAGTACAAGCAATATTAACAATAATAACCCCATCGCTAAGCCTGATTCCATAAAAATACAACCAATATTTCTACATAATGCTAATAATTATAGAATGCTATATAAATGCATTATGCAATGGGCTATTTACTACATAACTAACCGGTAGCAATGCATAAATGATGTTATTGAATAAAGACGACTATAGAACTGTGACTAAATTTTATGATGAAGAAAAATATGATTATCATATATTTTTTAACGATAAAAATAAATATCTGAGTGTAGTCAGTCATAAGGAAGGTTTCCTATAGCATAACCGAAAAAGAGTTAAAAACTGAATTAGACTCAAAACAATTTGAAGTTTTATACGTATCAAGAATACTGAGAAAAGAAAAAAATCAACTCCACTTTGTTTAGTATCTATAAAAAACATTGAGGCTGAAGATGTTTTTAATCTTCAAAATTTATCTTCTGCAGAACCTAGAACCAGAAAGTAGAACCTAAACATTAATGCATTTATATTCCTATGTGAAGAAACTGTTAGAGATATGGTTGCACAAAAAATTATTGCTTTTTAGAATCAAGGCATGTTAAGTGCTAGGGTAAACACCATTTCTCAAAATGCCCGTTCAAATTTACCGATAAGATATTTTGTGTAAATTGAATAGCTCATGTGGCTAATTATATAGGCTGTAAATATTATCAAATGCTTAAAAAAAAAACTTAACCTCCTGAACCAAAAACTCGTAAATCTGAGAATAAATTAAACAGACCACCTAACAGGGTTACTTCAAAATTTTCATATGCTGTTGCTATTCCACCAATATCAAAACAACCGGGACAAAAACAGCAACACAGTATTGTTTATTGTCTTCTATAATTAAAATTATTATCGAAGCTATGAAACCCTATTTACCACAAATTATGACTCATTTACCCACGTTAGTTACTTATTTCCTTATGAATCGACCGTAATATAAATGAAAGATTATCTACTGTTACTAATTCTCTTCTGACATATTGCGTTTTACTGGCAATCAAATATTGTTCTATCAATTCTCAAATACTTATTTTTTGTCTATGATTACAGAATTAAGAAAATTTAAAAATTTAAACTGGAAGCTCGTAGAATATCTTCTCAAAGGAATGAATTCAAAAGTTTTCTTTAATTAAACCTCATCGATAAAGCTGCATTATATTGCTGCAACTGAGATAAATTCCTACCAAAACATCAAATTAAAAATCCTAGGTTACAAAATCTTACGTTATGACAGAGATTGTTCGACCCAGTCCGGTGGTGCTGCCTTAATAATTAAAAATAATATTAGTTTCTCTAAAAAAATTATTTCTAACATAGTTAACATTCAGGTTATTTCGGTTCGCTTAAAATTTTCTTTTTCTACTGCTGTCACGGCAGTTTATAAACCTTAAAATAAAAACTACTTCAAGACGAAATTTTAAAACCGTTACCAATCCGTTACCGGACCATTTGTCTTAGGCGACGTAAGGATATTTACTGGGTATGCCATAAATCTAACTCTTGTTTAAACACTTTGATATTTGTTCAAGGCACAATATTCAAATACATGCACCAAATGAACCTCTAGACCTGACATTCTTGATGTATTATCAAAACGTTAGGTTTCTCTTTCTCGTCTCAAGTGATCACAGCATTGAATTCGGACCATGTTTCTGCATCAATTAATTTCTCAAATGAGATACACAAAGAAACAATTAGAAAATCCCTCATTAATGGAATGATCTTCTGTGAAACATACAAAATTCTAGTTATTGAGAAAATAAAACTGAAAAAATATATTTCGTACCGCTCAAGAAATCAATGTCATTATAAAGAGATTGGACGAATCTATCTTATATGAGATGGAACCACCTCAAACGTGCAATTAAAATGGAACTGGACGAATAGATATATACTATATATAAGAATTATATAAATGATTTAGCCCAAAAAGTTTAATCTCTATGGAGGGCTAAGGTGGTGGTGGCGTCTATTGGATAAATATGAGAAAATTCCAAATCTTGTAGGCAATGATGAATTCATCCCCAGCTACGCGGAAAAAGTTAAAGTGTTTCCAAATTTCTTTGAGAAAATTTTTCTCTAATATAGAATGCGAATTAAATCCGAATTTAGATACTGACATTAAAATTCCATACTGACAGAGTATTTAAATCTCTCCCTCGCAATAGTTCAGCTCCCGCCTAAATTCATGACCCCAAAAAAAGTCCAAGAACTGATTTAAAGGCTTAAAATAAAGAAAAGCCCTGGTCGTGATTTCATCCCAGTCATAGCTATTGAAATGATACGCAGGAAAGCTGTCGTTTTCATTTCATCAATTTTTTGTAGTTTCTACGCACTGGATATTTTTCCTTTACGTGGAAGAAAACCAAACTCATAGTATTTCAGAAGCGTGGTAAAAACGCTAAAGAAGTCGACAGCTATAGACACATCAGTTTATTACCTATTTTTTGAAAATTACTGGAATCAGTTATAAGAAAACATCTTTTCCCCCCTTTTTTTAGTGCAACGGCCTTATTATGGATTTTATATTTGTTTTTCAGTACAGTCATTCTCGGATTCAAAATGAAGGAACATACCCTGGTAACGTTCATGGACTTCCAACAACTGTTTAATAAGGTGACTCCTCATGCCACAGTCCTTTCTCCCATACTGTTCTACTTTTATCTTCACGACATCATCGAGCCTATACATACTTCCATAGCAATGTTTGCTGAATATACAACAGTTTTTTCTCAAAATAATGACACAATAACAACTAGAAATTCTTTGCTGAGTCACCTTAATGATCTTGAACAGTACTTTACTAAATGGATTAGTCACAATATCGCAAAATGTACTTCAGAAGTTTTTACTCTCAGACACCCATCATACCCACCGGAAGTAATCTTCAAAGGTAAAAAAGTGCACTGGAACTCCGCCAGTGAAGCAATAAGATACCTGGGAATGCACCTCGAACGCCGTCTTACCTGGAATCGCTATATCAACATTAAATTAACCCATAATATTAAACGTAAAATTGCTAGCCAAAGTTATCAATACTGTATCTTATTGTAATTAGAAAATCTAAATTAAAACCAGAAACATATATTCGTGTTTCTTAAACAATACTCAGGCCACTAATGTATGGCTATGAAGTCTGAGAAGCGGCATCCTAAGCTTACGAAAAGGAAAACAATTACAATCGTTTCAAAATAAGGTAATAAGAATCCCAGTTGATGCCTCTTGTTTTGTAAGAGATAGCCAATTGCATCCAGAACTACAAATGGAATCAATAGAAGACTTCATAAAAAAAAGGTTCATAAAATTCCACTCTCAGTTACCTTCAGTTAAAGGAGCAGTAACTTACAACTCGGGAAATGCAACCTCATCTCGAAGACTGAAGTCCAGTGTGCTGTAGGACATTCTTGTATAATTTCAATATTTTTCTATTCTAATTACTACCATTTTATTTATTTTTTCTCTTCGTCTTTTTCTTAAATTAACTTTTTTTTTCCGCCAACAGAACTCAAATTCTTATTTTATTAACTCTATAAATGTCATTTTTTTAAACTTTGCTTTTTCTCTCTTCTGAAGAATTATTATTTTTATCATTATATTTGACAATAACGTTTATTGTCAATTTCTGTTCACGTTCACCTCCCCTCCACTCCTCCACGCTTCCGATTTATTGTCAATGTCAAGTGTGACAGAAAACAATTTTCTGCCCAGCCGATAACTGACTTTTGTTACTTAATTTTTTTTTCTCCCCATCTATTAATTTTTTTTATATCAAACAAAACCAATAAATAATAAAATAATAGGATTATGTATACATAATAAACATAAATGTCCTTTCTTTGCCTGAAGGCCATTTTATGGTAGGTTGTAGAATCCGCTGTGTACAGCACTGTGGCGCTTAATAATAATTATTTAAGTTTGTTTTAGTAAACAACATGACAAACAGATTGCATGGCTATCTAATGGCTATCTTGCTATGGCTTGCAAATAGCTGCACAAACGTAATTAAATTATATACCAATGCAAAAAGGAATAATCTAATAAAATAATTGTTTGTTTTTTGTTATCTATCGCCTAAAATACGAAATAATCTAATAAATAAGTTTATAACATTTTTTTTGTTGTTAACCCCAATTATAATATAAATTAGACTATAATTTATTATTCCTACTACTATAATAAACTTTCCTCTTTTCCCTTCCCTCAATAAATGTTAATTACATTTTTTCTAAACAAATACTCGGTAAAGTTAATCTACTAATGTTCTTGTAGTGAACTTTAAAAATAGAAGATATTAAAATTATGTTAGTTAAACACTGTTTAACCTTATATATTTCATACCCACAACAGGTACCGAAATGCAACCACCATGCATGATGCAAGATTTCCAGGCTACTACCAGACCCAAACAAATAAACACACCCTATTGTATTAATTATTATTACACTTAATTATTAGTTAAAAATTATTATCACCATTATTTACTGTATCTACTAAATAGCTAAGTTTATCTCTCATTCAGACCTGTAACACTAATAATAATGTTACCATCCTGTACTGTGCGACATGAAGCTTTGTTTATAGTCCAAAAACCATTTAATTAATATATTTGAATATTATATGTTTCTTGAAGACGGTTATACAAGGAGATGATTTTTTCATGGTCTATTTTCAACTGCCTGATGTTTCCCTAATTAACGGTACCCACTTTATGAGGCTGGGTTGACTCCGGAGGGTTCCCTGAAGGCTACATTAACTGGATAAAAATGTATCTGCCGTGGACGGATACGAACTCAGGTCCTCGAGTTAGTAACACAGTGTACTACAGTACTTCCTTACCAAGTACTGAACCACTGACCCTCATCGGTTGTGGCGGTGGATTTGAAGATGAATAGAGTCAATTGTAGAGTCTTTTCAGTTTCTCGCTGATTGTTCTACGAGTCAAACTTCGTGTCGAAATGGGCTTAAGTAAGTTGTGTAAGAATTGCATTTTTTCTAATTAAGATTGTAAACCACTAATTTTATTTCTATTATTTATTTATCTTTTTTAAAAGATTCGGAATATATATATTTTCTAGCGTAAGGTTTCTAATATCAAAAAGGTCCATACTATTTAATTATGACTTAAGAACAAAATTATCTTTTGAAAGATTACTGTTCGAGTTATTGTCCAAATTTTATGAAGCATGGATATTTTTGACGTGACAACGTCTTATAAATCATTTTGCGGGATGC
>NW_027105298.1:531227-534841 GCF_000696795.3 Halyomorpha halys
TATATATATAAAAGAAACTTGTAGATTAATGATAAGAAAAATCGGGCACGAATAGTTAGATCCCTGTTTAGTAAACCGTTTTTCTTGTATCGTTATTATGTTTTATGAATAATATGAAAAATGGGGCACTGACCTTATTAAGTCTGGTTATAAACCTAATGCGTTGAAATTCATGAATACTAGACATGATCATTGAATTATTACATCGAAAACATGTTAAGTAAAACAATTATCGATTGTTAGAAATTTCATCATAAACACATCAACCCCCTGAATTATTCGACAATAAATGGCTAATTTTGGGTATTTAGAGGAAAATATATGTACATTGTAGACAGGGGAAATTGAAACAAATTAGGGTTCCCCTTATCATGCTCCCTGAACCTGCTTCATTCAGCACGCAATATTGATCCCCTCCGGAATCGCCAAAAGAGGAATCCTTTCCATTCCGTTTCTTCTGCAACGATTAGCTTATCATTGCCCTCGAAAAGGAAATGGATGGTTTCCAAGTCTGTTTGGCTAATTAGACATTTTGCATCAAAATTGCAGAATTTCTTGGAAATAAGGATTTTTTTCAATGGGATGGTAAACTTCAAATAGTTTCGTTCAGAAAGAAGTAATAATCCAGTTTAAGAAAAAAAATTGATATACTATAATACATATTGTGTAAACATTAATCGTTAGTCTAGATTTGGAAGAGTTTGCTTAGAGGAAGAATCTAACTATAAAATAAGGAGTTAGGATATAATGTTGAACAGTATGTTTTTCTTGCTATGGGGCCATGAGGGATGCTGTTACTTTATTGAATATTAAAACATCCTATACATCTTAAGAATCGATATGATCAATATATCTTGAAGGGACATGTTTTACCTCCCAGTCAAGAACAATAGAGCTGTCTTTGAGATCCTCCGGTTGAATTTGTAAATTATAGATCCCTTTTTCAGCTCTCAAGGGCGATGAATTTTGACGAATAAGGTATCAAATGAAGGAGAATTTCATGGAGAAGTGACAAATCTCAATTTCGCCTCTTAAATTCCAGCATGGATCTTGAAAAAGTCATTAAAATATGTGGGAGGTTTCAGCGCTTTGGTAGAGATAAGTCCCTAACCGAAGCGGTTCAATTTGGGTTTTAAAGAGTTCAACACGAAAACCAATACCCAAGTATGTTTCCTATGGAGCGTAGGTGGGGCCCTGTGTTTTAAAGCCCACAAATGAACCGTTTTTTGGGGGTAGCACACCAATTAGGCACGGTTCAAACCTAAGGTTAACTTCCACAACGCAACGTTTGTCCAGGGATACTTATCTCATGTTTCATCATTTCCATACCTGTCAGTCTTTTTCCGTTTTAGCTTGGCCATTAATTTTTTTAATTACTTACGACGGTATCATCACCAATAAATGTGAAAATTCTGAAAATGATTGAGTTTAGTCTGTCTGTCTGAAACAATGTTTACCAATTCATAGGTGCATAGATATTTGAAAAAAAAACTTAATGGACTTATTTATATTTATTTATAATATTTACTGCTTATAAATTTTATGCAGAACATTTTTTTAATCTGATTTTAAATTTATTGTAAAATTAATATTTATATATTATAAAGCAATATATATTGCTTTTAAAAATATTTAGAGGTAATTTGTCCTTAAATGAGTTTAGATATTAAATAAAAAAGTAAACAAATAATTTATTTTTTGATATTAACAACTGTAGTACAATATATACAGTGGTAAATTGTAAATGGTATGATACAGACATATGAAGAATCTACCTATTGATAGAACTCCAATAATGTTTCCAAAGATTTCGATGTCAGATAAAAACAAGTAGGTTAGGGTAGTTGGTAAGTTTGTCATGGAAGAATTGGTATGTTTTTGACCAAATCGATAACATACGGAACATTGAGATCCTGATGTATGATTAGATTTGTGAAAAATAATGAGTATTAAGGATTTTATGAAAGGTGTTGGACTGTAAGCATTGGGAATGATAGTGTAATAATGTGTATATTAGAAAATTGTTAAAAATTTAAATTGATGCAATAAGTATATAAACACTTTTAAGTATTTAACTTTTTTTTTCAGAAAATGATAAAAAGAAACTGTACGATATAAAGTGATAAATATTTTGTTTTTAATGATAACTTACTTGGGCATTGTAAGTTATGGTAATAGAAATATAATGTTATGTGTTGAGTGAATTATAAACAAATCTTTAAAATATTTTAGATGTCTCTTAGTTAATGGCCTGAGAGCCGTAACGTTGAAGAAAAATAAATGTTTCTCAAATTTCTACAACTTTTCCATTATTTTGTTTAAAGAACCTAACTCTAGTACGTCACCGAGTTTTGTATTTTCCATGTTTGATGTCTAGAATCATCATTTATATAGTGATTATAATTAATTTATTTCTTTGTGTGTTTTTATTATTATTGTTATCTTAATATATCATTGTCCTCTCGTTCGTCATTCTCTTCAGTACCTCTCTCACCACTTATTTTGTATATACAAGGACACATACCGGTGTAACAACTATTAAAGCAGATAGTCTGTAGTAATTTTATGGTGTATAAGTCTCTGTAATACCAAATTGCAAGTAAAGTAATTTTTAACATTACGCTATTACTTCAATTCGTTACCAATTGGATTTATATGATGGTTACACGTCCCTTAAAACTTTTTTTTTTCTTCCAGTATCATGGCGTCTAATGAAATCATAATTTTTTTTCTCACATGTTTTATTCCTCTTAAAAGAGGCCAATCCATTGTATGTTAAAGGTCATAAGACAAGCCGAGCTCTTTGAGAAGACATACGACTGAGTACAACCGTTGGACAATCAAAGAATTTCCTGCGGCAGTGGCTCGGACCCATTATGCCAACAGGACGACAAACGTCCCGAGGCCAGACATAGAATTCCGGAATTATTTCCTTCCCCGGTGGCTAATATATATCTCGCTACTATTGTTAGCAATGATAAAGTTGGCGTTATGGCTGCTTGAAAAGGTTTTATTCCCTGTAGGCTGGGCTATTCAGCCAATTCTATAACCATCCCACCTTTAAATTTAAACATTTCTTATACAATCGCATGTAGATAATCACACCTTAATATATAGATGCATTCATGTTATCATATTTATTAGTTTCTTTTATTATATTGTTTTATATCGTGGAATATGTATGTGATATCGTTGAAACCAAATATCTAAAATTTCAGCTAATGTTTTGTTCATTATTGAACCGCACTTGTTTTTGTCTATCCTCCATCTAACATTCTCTGATGCTACACTGTTTTTGCATTTTAGATTGTCAATTAGGCTTTTGATCAAGTCTGTCACTCAGGACTGCTATTCAATTCCTTATTCTTCAGTCTGTTGGTGTACCTCAGGATATTATTCTTGGTCCTATCCTTTATATAGTTTTTACAACTAACATTTCATCCCATCCTAACACTACAATTTTTTTTTTATTATTTATTTATTGTAATTTACAACTGTACAAAATAATACAATAAGTAAATATGTTGTATGTTTCATATACACTTGAAAATCTTGGGAAGGAACCACCCATTGGTGGTACTTCAAACATTAATTTAAACTAGAAGGTCCCGTGG
>NW_027105298.1:535361-536026 GCF_000696795.3 Halyomorpha halys
ACTGTTTAATATTGTTCTACAACTATTCAGATTGAGAATGTTTTCTGCTAAGGCTAAGGTTTAGTTATTGTCAACAGTACAAGGTCGGGCAGAATATCAACACCTAATAATGCCACAAGGTAATCAAAGGGAAAAAACTCAGTAAAGCATAGAAAATACGAATTACTTTTTCTTTTCACAGTAGTGCACTTATTCATTCACTTTTTTATTTCTGTTTTTTAGAGGGATCGGAAAAAAAAAATTGATTAAATTTGTCAGTGAATCCGGAGTTCATGACTTGGATAGTCATGAACTCCGGAACGGATAATGATAAAAAATGCAGGGTAGGGAGTTCTAGTAGTTAAAAACTGTCCTCTATTTCACCAAATATATATTTTTCTCTAAAACATCAACATTTTGACAATGAAGTCATGTTAAGACAAACTGAAAAAGTGTAATTAAGTAAAACAAGTATAAATTAGAATGGTTTTATAGTCTAAACTTTTTTTTTAATATATACATTTGATGAAATATTTTGTAGAATATTATTGCTAATACTTTTTAAATTTCAAAATCTATAAAAAATATGAATAAATCAAAATAGTTGCTTGGAGCACCAAATGTACATTCGTAGTTAATATTCCATTTTTGGAAAATAAAAATATTTTTTAAGGACTGTTACAAAA
>NW_027105298.1:536128-538038 GCF_000696795.3 Halyomorpha halys
ATTTAATATAAATAATGAAGGCTTGTTACAGTAATAGAGGATGGTAGCTGCTAGTAAAGTTGTCGTTGGCGATAAGGGTGAGATAGACGAGGAAGAAGACGGAGATGGAAGAGGAGGAACGTGGGGCCAAGGTATAAATCAGACTGTGCCATCAATATCGGAGCTCTCCCGCTGTCCGAGCTGTATTTGCCTAGCCCTGCTTCCTCGCGGCTCAATCTCCTCTGATTTACATCCAGATAGCCCCGGGACGGTGTTTGTTTTTGGCAGCCCGGTCCAGGTTCGATTCTCAATACAATCTGCTAAATGCCAATCGAAACATTCCTCTGGGTCGTTCCGGAATGGCGGTCAATGAGTCAATTCTGTTTATTTTAGCTACTTTAAATGTTTGTCAGAAATTTATCATTTGACGAAAGTCAGCAAAAATATAATATGATTATGAAGTATCCACAACAATGGTGATGTTATGCAAATATATAATGACGTTTTATCTCTAAACATTTGACCCGATGTAAACATTATTTTCTATACTAGTATAGAAAATAATGTTTACATCGGGAGCTGGACATTGGAGCTGATCCAATTGTAGTAATTAAGATTCAATAATAGAAAGTGTTTTTAATTATTATAATAAAAAACTAAATAAATCGAATTTCTTAATTATAATCGTATATGTTTTTTGTTTTTTAAAGAAACTATTGAAAGCAGAATCGAGAGATTTGAATGGAAAGTCGATTTCGGGATCGATTTGGGATCAGAACCTTAATATATGGAGAAGAGGAACTAATAGTGAACTGCTTGCAGAGGCTGGTTAGTCAATATCTCATAATTTGAAGGCAAGGGCCTCGAAGTAACTCATCAGGACACTTACAGAACAATGAGTAGTTGGCAAGAGACTACATTGGAGGCCAATACCCAGATGGATAGAAAGAATCAATAAAGATACGAAAGAGCTGCATGCAGCAAACTGGAAAGCAGTAGCCAAAGACTGGCAGGTGTGGAGAAGGCTGGTTCGGCCTAAGATCTGAAGAGACAAAAAATGTCTATTTTATTTAAGTAATCAAATACTTGAATGTGAGAGCTAATGTGTTTTATTGAAGTTCCCAAATGATGTAAGAGTTTGATGTCAATCATTTGATAGATTTCCTACAGTATATTAGTATGTGTTTAACAGTTAGTAGTATGTTACACTGTCCCCATGTCTTAATGTCCCAGTCTGGATTTTTGGTTTGATCGAGTGTGTTCGTATCGTAGTCTAGTAAGTAACACTCATCTACTATTTTGGATTGGTGAGTTCCATGGAAGTATTGTATTCTTAATTTCTAAATTTGTTTTCTGTTTTTTTTATTTCAAGTTGCCAACAAAGGCTTACAATAGGCTCATCCTCTGTACATTTTCACACCTCACATCGAACAATGTACGGTATACATTTTTTTTTTTTTTCATTTTCCTCAAATTGTTTAACTGTAATTTACATCTATTATGTCTGTAGTTCAGATTGTATTATTTTTTTTTTACATATTATAAATTAATTTCATGTTTTTATCCCAGCATTTTAATCTGTACTACCCGTTTCGGTTTATTGGGGATAACTTTTTTTTTCGCAAAATGCGGACTTCATCAGTTAAACTCAATTTTTACTACCCATTTTTATTATTTAAATTTTAATTTAAAATAAAATCCTACACGGTGATTACTAAAAACGTTTGCTCTTCGAGATAGGTGCCTGGTTATGCAATATTTTAACTTAAGTTTCATTCTTAATAGCTTCCACACAAATTTAAGGTCGGTACTTTATTCCATTGCTATTTATTTTATAAAGTTTTATATTCTAATGAGTAAAGTTCTAACTGTTTAATATTGTTCTACAACTATTCAGATTGAGAATGTTTTCTGCTAAGGCTAAGGTTTAG
>NW_027105298.1:538088-544822 GCF_000696795.3 Halyomorpha halys
CAATCTGCTAAATGCCAATCGAAACATTCCTCTGGGTCGTTCCGGAATGGCGGTCAATGAGTCAATTCTGTTTATTTTAGCTACTTTAAATGTTTGTCAGAAATTTATCATTTGACGAAAGTCAGCAAAAATATAATATGATTATGAAGTATCCACAACAATGGTGATGTTATGCAAATATATAATGACGTTTTATCTCTAAACATTTGACCCGATGTAAACATTATTTTCTATACTAGTATAGAAAATAATGTTTACATCGGGAGCTGGACATTGGAGCTGATCCAATTGTAGTAATTAAGATTCAATAATAGAAAGTGTTTTTAATTATTATAATAAAAAACTAAATAAATCGAATTTCTTAATTATAATCGTATATGTTTTTTGTTTTTTAAAGAAACTATTGAAAGCAGAATCGAGAGATTTGAATGGAAAGTCGATTTCGGGATCGATTTGGGATCAGAACCTTAATATATGGAGAAGAGGAACTAATAGTGAACTGCTTGCAGAGGCTGGTCAGTCAATATCTCAGAATTTGAAGGCAAGGGGCCTCGAAGTAACTCATCAGGACACTTACAGAACAATGAGTAGTTGGCAAGAGACTACATTGGAGGCCAATACCCAGATGGATAGAAAGAATCAATAAAGATACGAAAGAGCTGCATGCAGCAAACTGGAAAGCAGTAGCCAAAGACTGGCAGGTGTGGAGAAGGCTGGTTCGGCCTAAGATCTGAAGAGACAAAAAATGTCTATTTTATTTAAGTAATCAAATACTTGAATGTGAGAGCTAATGTGTTTTATTGAAGTTCCCAAATGATGTAAGAGTTTGATGTCAATCATTTGATAGATTTCCTACAGTATATTAGTATGTGTTTAACAGTTAGTAGTATGTTACACTGTCCCCATGTCTTAATGTCCCAGTCTGGATTTTTGGTTTGATCGAGTGTGTTCGTATCGTAGTCTAGTAAGTAACACTCATCTACTATTTTGGATTGGTGAGTTCCATGGAAGTATTGTATTCTTAATTTCTAAATTTGTTTTCTGTTTTTTTTATTTCAAGTTGCCAACAAAGGCTTACAATAGGCTCATCCTCTGTACATTTTCACACCTCACATCGAACAATGTACGGTATACATTTTTTTTTTTTTTCATTTTCCTCAAATTGTTTAACTGTAATTTACATCTATTATGTCTGTAGTTCAGATTGTATTATTTTTTTTTTACATATTATAAATTAATTTCATGTTTTTATCCCAGCATTTTAATCTGTACTACCCGTTTCGGTTTATTGGGGATAACTTTTTTTTTCGCAAAATGCGGACTTCATCAGTTAAACTCAATTTTTACTACCCATTTTTATTATTTAAATTTTAATTTAAAATAAAATCCTACACGGTGATTACTAAAAACGTTTGCTCTTCGAGATAGGTGCCTGGTTATGCAATATTTTAACTTAAGTATCATTCTTAATAGCTTCCACACAAATTTAAGGTCGGTACTTTATTCCATTGCTATTTATTTTATAAAGTTTTATATTCTAATGAGTAAAGTTCTAACTGTTTAATATTGTTCTACAACTATTCAGATTGAGAATGTTTTCTGCTAAGGCTAAGGTTTAGCTATTGTCAACAGTACAAGGTCGGGTAGAATGCTTTTAAGTTGAAATTCCCGTTTGGTGGACATGCCGGACCACTTACGGTGCTCTGTTTTAAGACACCGTCCCCATAAACACTGCAATCTTTGCTGGCCATCTCTGTAGCATTATTTACTTTATTTTTCTTACTTTGACCAACCACATTTTCATTTCGTAAATAGACAATTAAAAAAATCTAGATTTGGACTAAAACTCAATGATACGAATATTTTGACGAACTCCGTTTCAAAACATATAATCTACATTATATAGAATATATCAATAGAAATACCATTATAATTTTTTGTTTATAATGAAAGCAAAATACTATAGACTCTTTTAATTTCCTGGAATGGATTCTAACAAAAAAAATATTACAAATTTATTTAAGAATAGAAATTACTGATAAATATGACTATATGCTTTTTCATTATAGCTTATAGACGTTTTCAACCATAATAGTTGGCGTGAGCGTAGAGGCTTTTTGAAATGGGTTTGCCACTGCAAAAAATTATTATCAACATTTTTATATTTCTTTTAAACCACTTTTTATGTATAACTTATTTTATATATAAACATATAGTTGACCGTATAACTTAAAATATGAAGAAGATGGTCAGGGTTGCGGTCAAAAAAGGTCTATCGCTTTGAACAGCACTGATGAAGCCCTACAAAATGGAGCGAAAGGTTGGACATTAAAGGGTTAAAAACTATCTATAACCTATTTTGTTTCATTATTTTACATTCGTTTTAGTGGCAAACCCATTTGAAACCAGTTTTTTATTTGTTTTTTTTTAAGATTAGATATTGGGGAAGAGTGCAATGCAATAACCATGAACAATTATAATTAAAAGCAACAAAAAACAATTAAATGACAATAATGTGAACCACTTCTACCCATGAAGGTGATGTTTCCAAGATCACGCTTAATAGTCAGATTTTTCCATTATTAAGGATACCTAATTTATAAGGCTGGGTTGGCTTCAGAACCCACAGGGTTGACTCACGGCTGCAGTAACAGAATAACGAATTACCTGCCTCAGTCAGATTCGAACCCTGGTCCTCGGAGTTGGAAGTAAAGCGCATTTCCTCTGTGCCACCCCGCCTCTGTGCCGCTTGGAACAGCCTGGACTTCAGTCTTTGCGATGAGGTTGGATTGCTTATGTTGTGTACCACTGCACTTTTAACTATCGGTAGATTGGAGTGGAATTTTGTAAATCTTTCTTTGATGAGATCATCTCTCGATCCACTTGCAGTTCACGATGCAATTGGTGTTGTACGAATCAGAGGAGATAATTATTTCTCTAGTTAACCTTGAAAAATGTAAAAATATCTTGTAATAAAATAAAAATTATATATTTATTTACAGCAACATCTCGCTTTTTAGTTGAAGGAGGAAAATAAAGTAAGATATATGGAACCTATATACGGGAATCGGTAAATAATTTTCGCTTTATAAGACCCTCCTATTAAATTAAATATGTTAAAAATCCATCTCTGTCGACTAAGATTTTTATTTCTTAGAAAATATCAATCTTCTTGAATTATAAAACGTTGTTTATGAAGTTTTAGGAATGTTTCGAAAATTCATTCTGAATGGAAATGTTGTCAGTCCAATTATAGTGATTTGAGGAATCGAAACCAAACGTGAACGAAAGCAAAACCGAAATTAATTGCCCTGATCGACAATGAAGTAGAAAAACTTTTCATTGCTTGTGGTTTTTTTTTTTTTCAATAACGTATTTTTTGTCCAAAATGCTCTGAACCTTTCACTAGTACTAATATTTTAATTTTTCTAAACTAGAAAATTGCTTCAAAAATTAAATTTAAATTAAACGGCGTTAAAGCTAATACTAATAATTACTTTTAGTCCTTATAGTTTTGATAATGAAAACCCTTTAATAAAATGAACTTGACCATCAAGTATTGGCGAAACTATTCCAGTAAATGCTCAACAGACAACTGCTACTGAAGTTGTACAATCAGCTTCAACTATCGGCCACCATCTCAAACCACAACCAAGGCAAGGAAATAACTGACGTGTTTGTTCCAGGCAACACCGGAAACTTCCCTTCCAAACTCTGCAGTGTGCTGGTCGGATCTATCTCAGTTGTAAATATTTAATTTACAATGGCCATTAGTTGATTTTGATTTGAAGTCGAACATAATGTTATCAAAAAGGACAAATACGTCTGACATATAACATGAAGGAATATAACTACAATGTACATTAAGTAATTTCAATATCTAAAAATAAATTTTATTTCTAATTTACTTTGAAGTAAAATAACTTGAAGGTATGGATACGAGATGGAATTTAATAAAGTTATTACCTCACCATTTTGACAATTAACCCCAAAATTTTTCTAAATTTTGGCCAAATCAATCGACCCGTTTTCGAATTATGGATGTTTCATGAAAAATATGTTTGAGCAGGCGAAAGCAAAAGTAAAGGACGAAATCTGAAAAGAAAAACATCAACATGATACCCACTAGTTACCAACTCGAACAATCACTGAAAATTTCATAAAAATCCAATTAACCGTTCAATTTATTATACCTAAACACAAATTTAATTATATACGGACAGAAACCAAATTTAACGTAAAATGCCAGTAAAAATTTTCGATTCTGAAGACATAAATATTTTTTATGGTCTACATAAATGCAAAGGCTTGGTAGTAAAACATATGTTTCGAATATATGAAAAAGATCGTTGGAAACACGTATTTTTCTTTTCAATTTCTTGAGACTGGTATTTATTTATTAAATAAATCAAATGGTATCCTTTTTTAGTCTCAACACTCTCTATTTTAATATTCCAACGTTTCGGCCAAATCGGCCATCCTCAATGACAATATTCAAATATAAATTCTCACCTCACACCAAAAATTTAAAAATGTTTTGCAGTCTATTCTGCCCAAGTCATCAATTATAAGTCAAAAACATCCTATTCTTTTCAAACTTCAATAATTTTTAAAACTTTTGATTTTCGATTAATCAACACTATCACTATCATATAAATATCATATTAAGTTTGTTTATATGATAATGATAGTGTTGATTAATCGATAATTAAAAGTTTTAAGAAAATAGTTTGAAATAAAAAAAAAGAAATTTCAAAGCCTTATTTTCATTAATGCAATTAAATACATTTCATAATCATTTTCTACAGACAAAAATAATAATCTAACGATAATCACCATTCCAACTAAGCGAATATTTTTAATATGATTTTTTTTTTTTAAATTTTAAACACGATAAAACTTTGTTATACATTTTTAATAAGAAAATAATTAGAAAAATAAAAGTATTATTTTTGATTCAATATTACTAACAACTTATAAGTTAACTATAGTTTTTAGTACTAAACAAACACTTGGATCTCCTTTGAAAATCTATGTACTACAAAACTATAAACATATTCATCCTGAGCTGAAAAATTATTAACTATTGATAGCGTATTTTGAAAGTATAGTGTAATATTGTTGCCTCGATGGTAATTGCAAGTATTGTTTTGCAGTAGATGATAAGGATCTACTTTTACTCATATTCGAGTATTCTAGTGTTAGAATAGTTTAAGTTACCTGAACGTATTGAACAAAAACAACTCCCACAGACAACACATTGCTGACATGGGAACGCTCCAGTTGGCGCTGGAAAAGAAGTGTCTGGAACATTTCTCACGCATCCCATTCCAGCGGAGGTGTTAGGGCGGGGAGATGGCTCCGTTTTTCGAGTCCGTCAGTGTCAGCTCCTCACGACATGAATATGAAAAGGCTCCTCTACCAAGCCTGGGATTTGTTTTAACACATTTCATAGCCGGGTATACTGCCAAATGTACCGGGGCTTGTGTGCTCTGAATTTTAATAAACATGATAAATGCAATTTGCATGCGTATGTAAATTAGTTATACTTATTATGACTAGTAAATATGAAGTTGTCTTAACTAAACATTGAGATGAACAACTTTTCATTTATTTATCCTCACAAATATTTTCTTGCTTTCTACATTATTTAGAAATACATATTTATGTAGACATTTTACTTATTCATACTCATGTGTTCCTATGTAATCTCTAGGCTAGCTGAGCATATGTATATGCTACTAATATTATCTATAATACTCTCGATTCAGCGAAGAAAAGAATACAAAGTATATCTTTACTAAGAAGCAGTAAAAGTAATTTACCTCCGTTTCAGAACGGAAGGATTCATGGAGAGTATTTACTTACATGATTATTTTTATAAGGTTTATTGATAAATGCTCGGGAGTTGAGTAGCTCAGTGGATAAGGTGCTGTGCCATTAACTCCTGCGATCCGGGTTGTAATCTGACTGTTGCAGATAATTATATATGCTGTTACTGTAGCCGTAAGTCAATCATGTGGATTTGGGAGTCCTCCTGAGCAGGAGGGGAGGCAGCTACCCCTCTGTAGAAGTGAAAAAAAATTAATACAAGAATAATTTTTTCAAGCAATACTAATTTTAATAACTCATAAATCACTATGACAATTATATATAATATTGGTTTCATTCACTTTTTCCGTTCTAAAATGTCGCAAAATGATTGACCTTGGGTTGATGATTGACCCCGCCCCTGATTGACAATAGCTTGCCCCCCTCTCCTCCTTAGTTTTGATTCCGGGTACACCCTTGCTCCTGGGGCACATCCTGCCTCCTAGGAAGTGCGTACCTTTAATTGGGGAAACATCTGGTGGTTTTCTAATTTTTTTTTTCTTGCAGATAATTGATACATTGCTCCTGTGTTTGAATAGTATCACATCTGACAAATAAATATTTTTTTATTTAATTTTGAAATAGACATATTTCAAAAATTGTATCGTAAACTGGGTTCATCCTCTCTCCTGGAATCGTCCTACAGAATATACTGAAGCTAGTATGGATGTCACAAATTAACTCTGGTCTATCGTACAATCTACGAAATACATTAAAAAAAGAAAAATATATACTAGATATTGGGATTACTCAACCAAAGAAACGAGTTACTGAATCAATACAGATTATTAGGAATATTCGAAATCAAACTGAATTATCATATAAACAACACACTTTAACCAATGTATACATAATGAATAGAA
>NW_027105298.1:544942-545398 GCF_000696795.3 Halyomorpha halys
TACATAATGAATAGAAATAATATTAACAGGAGTTGAACCCGTAAATTAACTAGAATTCATTCTCTACTTAAATTAGAATTTATGTGGTAATGTATAATATGCATACATTACCACTGAACCCGTAAATTAACTAGAATTCATTCTCTACTTAAATTAGAATTTATGTGGTAATGTATGCATATTATACATCTCACTTTCTTCATTCCCCATTCTCCATATATTTCTTCTTATCCCTTGTTCTTTCTTTTTACAATATTGTTTTTACATATGCTTCATTATTATTTTAACTAATTTTTTATACTCTTATAAGATAATAATATAACATTCTTACCCACTGTACTATTTATTTATTACTCACATTTATATGTATATAAATAATGATGTTATTAATCTACTACTGTCTTTGTCCATAGTTATTTATCAACTAGTTTATATTTTCATTTCATTGTTATGTAT
>NW_027105298.1:546860-549481 GCF_000696795.3 Halyomorpha halys
CCCTTGCTCCTGGGGCACATCCTGCCTCCTAGGAAGTGCGTACCTTTAATTGGGGAAACGTCTGGTGGTTATCTATTTTTTTTTCTTGCAGATAATTGATACATTGCTCCTGTGTTTGAATAGTATCACATCTGACAAATAAATATTTTTAAATTTAATTTTGAAATAGACATATTTCAAAAAATGTACCGTAAACTGGGTTTATCCTCTCTCCTGGAATCGTCCTATAGAATATACTGAAGCTAGTATGGCTGTCACAAATTAACTCTGGTCTATCGTACAATCTACGAAATACATTAAAAAAAGAAAAAATATATACTAGATATTGGGATTACTCTACCAAAGAAACGAGTTACTGAATCAATACAGATTATTAGGAATATTCGAAATCAAACTGAATTATCATATAAACAACACACTTTAACCAATGTATACATAATGAATAGAAATAATATTAACAGGAGTTGAACCCGTAAATTATAGAGATTAGAATTTATGTAGTAATGTATGTATATTATACATCTCACTTTCTTCATTCCCGATTCTCCATATATTTCTTCTTATCCCTTGTTCTTCCTTTTTACAATATTGTTTTTACATATGCTCCATTATTATTTTAACTAATTTTTTATACCTATTGTTTAATCCTACATATCTATTGTTTAATCTAAAATGTTTTTTATGTTACTCATCAATATAACATTCTTACCCACTGTACTATTTATTTATTACTCACATTTATATGTATATAAATAATGATAATTTATTAGTCTATTATTTATTTTTTTCTCTGAATGATGATTGTTATCATTTTGTTTTTATATCCCTGATGAAGATATGAAATTTAGGTCGAATCTTTGGCACAAATAAATAATTCTTTTGTTTATTTGTGTTTTTTCTGGACCGCACCCCCGACCATTATCTCCTCATATTTGTGTAAACTAAAAGTGTAAAAAATAATGAGAATTTTCAATATCATTTTTTTTTTTATTTGGGGGAGAGTTTTACATTTTCTTATTCATAAATATTATTTTGAGCTCTTTCTAACTATCCATCGCCTTTTAATAGCTCTTACGCAGTTGAGAAAGAAGTGCTAGGATCTTACAGAATTATTTTGTTTCCATCTCAAGTGGAGGAACCAGCTTGGTTCGGAATTCCAAATGCTAAATGTGAATTTTTTAAATAACAATAAATGTGTTCATGATATTATATTTTGCTTTAAGTTTGATTTTGTATAATTATTTTTTTCCCTTTCTATATTGTTTTGATATAACTTAATTTATTTTTCTGTAAATATATTGTGCTCTCTGATCTCTGGTTACCGTTGTCTGAAACTATATCGCAGTATATTATACTACACTATAAAGAAGAAAAAAAAAGTTCATTAATATCCCCTTCTAAATTGTTCACGGTAGATATAGTCTTACTCCTCCGTCTCCTCCGATCCATGAAACACATCTGGGTCCGATTTTCGGGATAGTATTTAGAAAGATTTCAGCAAGTTATTTTTAATGTCATTTATACTTTTAAAAAATTGGTTCAAAAAACCAAAAAGGTGAGCCGTGTGGATCGTCGAAACGTTAGTTGCTACGCAACATGTTTGTTTATTTATTGACAATTCAATCAGACTGATATCCGAAAAATTCGTTTTTGAAATTAAATGTGAAGGTAATTTAACCTAAGACTATATATAATATGCAGAAAGATTAGTATATACCATCGTTCTCATATATCAACCACCTGGATATGGAGTTTTAAAAAAATCATACAAAGTTTAATGGTGAAAGATAGGAATTTAAAACGAGTTGTCAGCTTTGATGAAGATAAAAAAAAGGGAGAGAGGTTTTACTTTTAAAAAAATCATCCGCTTTGATTTCCCTCGGGACGTACTTTGACCTCAACTACAGTTCTTAAACAAGGATTTGTACTGCTTTCAGTCTCCGATCCTCTAACATTGTTCGAAGATGGAGCACAAATAGTCGTGAAGTATACCTGATTTCTTGTAATATTGGAATACAAGTATCATTTATTTAAATAACGAGATATGCTAAATTTAGTCTTATGAAAAAATATAGCAACAAATGATATTCGTGGTTTTCTGTGCATGTGATGGTATGGTATTTGTCGATATATTAAATATTCAAGACATTGTTACTAGAATTTTCCAATTCAAACTTATACTTTGTATATCTTACAGTTTTTATTATTTCATATTAAATACAAAAAGATTAAATCTAGATACTTACAGTTTATTGAAATTATAAAAATTTAATGAATAAAAAAAATTAAAAACGAAATGATTTATTTATAGAATAAATAAAGAGAAAGTTCTTAAGTACTAGTTTTTTTTTCTTTACATGCAAGTTTTTTTTAGGTTTACAAACAGTATTTTCAGTCCGTTTGGTTCGCTAATGATGTGCCTATTCTTCTTCTTCCATTAATATTATACTACTTTAATATATTAATATTATTTATAATATACCATTTACAGCTTTGCATTCATTTTTATGCTGTTAAACTGAAATTTATTTATCGACTAAATACAACTACAATACTTTGAAAGTAAATTGGATTTATAACGCAAGAGAACACTCGAGATGAAACGGTAGTATTGGAGTGCA
>NW_027105298.1:549531-551085 GCF_000696795.3 Halyomorpha halys
CACTCCATGAGTTTTTCATTTAGATAACTGAAAATTGTAGCTGCATGCTGAAGAGGAATATATTCAGTATTTCAACCTCTTTGTAATGAACTATGATTCAAAATTGTATGTTGAATATTAAGTTACACCGAGCTAGAGATGCGAAAAATAAAAAAGATAGTGCAAGATATGAAATGATGACGAATTTTTGAACTAATATTTTACAAATTCATCGCGCAGTGTTTATGTAACAGTCGTTTGAGTGAGTTGATGTGTGTTTTTGTGAAAATGGACAAAATCGAGTATTGGGGTGTCATCAAATATTTGTTTTTGAATGACAATACGCCTAAGCAAATCAAAGATAAGTCAGATTCTGTGTATGGGGATCTGTACTATCATTTACCACAGTGAAATTGTTGGCAGCTGAATTTAAACGTGGGCGTAAGAGCTTGGGAGACGATGAACATTGGGTACTTCCAAAAACTACCGACGAAAACATCACAAAAATTGACCAAATGGTGCTAGACCACCGCCGAATCAGTGTGAGAGAGATAGCAGAGGTTATGAACATGTCAAAAGAACGCATTTCCTAGATATTAAATCAACATTTAGATATGAGAAAGCTGTCCGCATGTCGGGTGCCGCATTTGCTCACGTTAGACCAAAAATGTGTTCGAATGAACATTTCTAACGCTCTGTTGGCGCAATAAATCCGAGTTCAGACATCGATTACTGTAGATGAAACATGGATACACCATTATACGCCAGAAACAAAAATAGCAAGGGAGGGACCGGCTCCGAAAAAAGCAAAAACTGTTTTCTCGGCTGGGAAAGTGATGGCGAAAATTTTTTGAGTAAGTCATGGAGGTCTTTTAATCGACTATCTTAAAAAAAGAAAAACCATTACAGGAGGCATACTGCGCATCATTACATGACAAGCTGAAGGCAAGACTTGCGGAAAAACGGCCACATTTGCAGAAAAAGAAAATTCTGATTCACCAAGACAACGCACCGTCTCACACCTCGGCGGTTTTGTCAAATGAAGAGGCAATCACCTTCGTAAACAATTATTTTGCAGGGAATAACGCCGAATACTTATTGCACGGGTTACAGAGAAGGGAGCATCGCTGGGAGAAGTGTGTAGAGTTACAAGGAGGCTTTGATGAAAAATAAAAAAAAAATTAGAAAAAAAATGTCTTGTATTTTTGTTACGTCGAAAGCTTTTCAGACCACCCTCGTACAGCAAAATAAAAATTATATAGTACTTTTGTAAAATAAATATTGTTGTTAATAAATGTTTAATGCATGATATTATTTTGAAGATTCACTTAATGTCGGCCTGTCCCAAAACTGCTACAATTTTTTTTATTTTTTGGGCTTTGAATAATTTTCCAGTATAAATTTTATCAATATACATAAGTATAGTTTCATTTTCTTTATATTGTTTCTAGTAATTATTATTTTATTTTATTAGTTGTTATATCCAATGATTCATTTTAAAATTAAAATACCTACATCTCAAAATTAAATTTTTTCTTGCCAATTAAATTTCCACGACCAAATACTATTTAGTTT
>NW_027105298.1:551135-575428 GCF_000696795.3 Halyomorpha halys
AATTAAATTTCCACGACCAAATACTATTTAGTTTATATAATAATTTAAATTTTACTCTTTCACATCAACATTAATACTACTAATTAATATTATCAATAAAAATTAACTCAACTGCATCAGATACACTCATGATATTTTAAAAATAATAATTTTCAAAAAATGGATAAATCGACTTATAACAAAAAAACTTTATGTGTATAGTGTAAATTATCGTTCCATTGGTATAAACATCCCTTATAATCCTATTAACATTAAAAATCCACTCTATTGGAATACTAAGTAAGGAATAAGTTAGGTGGCATTGTACAGTTATAGATTACTCCTCTTGATAACATCAAGAGGTAACATGTTTGTTGATACATTGGGCCATTGACAGGATATGCTAACAATCCACTGTTATTCCATAGATCTACAATTTACATCGTGTAAACCAATGTGCAAATTATCTGTTACCAAATCGCAAGCGATTTCTGTGTCGCCGCCGTGATTAGTTTCTTGCGACGCTTATTGTCTTTACATTAATGTATATAGTATAAATTAATGTATGTGAAAATATTTGATTTGTCTAGATATTTTATTGTTATTTTTTCTTTCTTGGACCACTGAATTCAAAAAGATAATTCTAATTTATAAAAATACCATTTTGTCGTTACTTTCCTTTATTAAGTCCAAATAATTATCATATTGGTGAATTTAAAAGATCTGAAAACGTGATTGTTCTTGTAGTGAAAAAATTATGTAGAGTTTTTGTATTCTAAATTGAGCATTCCAGCAAAGGAAGCTCAGGAAATAATCAAACGCTGTAGTATTGATAGAAGTGAAGGGAGGAACCTGTTTCTTGTCACTGATCATAGTATCATCATCGTTCAGTTACAGTTGCAAAAATGTATAAATTAAGCTACCAAAGCAATCTTTCGATTAGTTACTAACCAGTTAAGTTGTTACTAAAATCCTGGAAGCATCAAAGTCTAAACTTTATTAACAACAATCAGGTATCTCTAAATTTCATACTCCCCAAGAAAATTTTACTTAGAGATATAGTTATACTCAAAATAGCTTTAATATAGAAAACAATAAAGTAATATATAATATTAGAGGTCAATTTTCCAAATATTTTATTCTATTGTTTTCTATATTATCCATGTTTTGAAAATTATTATTTTTAAAATATCATGAGAGTATCTGAAGCAGTTGAGTTAATTTTTATTGATAATATTAATTAGTAGTATTAATGTTGATGTGAAAGAGTAAAATTTAAATTATTAAATAAACTAAATAATATTTGGTTGTGGAAATTTAATGAGCAAGAAAAAATTTAATTTTGAGATGTAGAGTTTTTAATTTTAAAATGAATCATTGCATATAACAACTAATCAAATAAAATAATAATTACTAAAAACAAAGAAAAGAAAATGAAACTATACTTATATATCTGAAAAAGATGATCAGTATATATATATACTGATAATTTATTTTGCTGGACGAGGGTGGTCTGAAAAGCTTTCGACCCAACAAAAAAAAAGTTATTTTGAGTAAAATGATACACCATTAACGTTGCAGTTTCAAGTAGACTCTGAAAGCTTAAATTTCTCATCTCTTTGAATTCCTGAAATACTGGGAATACTCAATACTATTTTGTTTACTTATTTTTAATTAAATAAAAAATGATAATGATAAGCGTGAGGGTTGTCTTTTATTTAAGATTAATTGAATGTAATTAGATAATTTTAAGGAAACGATATATTATCATTAAAAAATGACATAAAATATCTGGTTTGATCTTTTCTCAGGGAATATAGTATTTGATTGCTTTTTCTATATATATTTTATTCTTAATTTTTATATAATTAGTTTTGAATTGTTATTAAATATCTGCTTATAATTTTAAATTGAAAATAAAAAGAAGCTTGTTTATTCCTTTTTTTGTGTCTGATGTGATTGTGTCATTTTTCTGTTGTCCATGATTTAAATTAATATGATTATATTTTTTAATTGAATTGCTTCTAATTAGAATTACAGAAAAAAATTATTCCATTTCAGACCAGAAGTGTTTATTCGTTGTCAGGATTTTTCTATTCTCGTTTTAGTCCGAAGTGTCAAGGGTTCAATACAATTATACTTCGCTATGGTATCCGACTCGATTGAAATATGCCCTGAAAAAGCTGTTGTTTTCCCAGAGCTAACTGATGGAAAATACTGATATCTCGGATATTTTGAACTCAAAGCTAGAAATGGACTGTCAGAATAGGATATGTTGAAATTATTGAAGTTTACCAGTCAGTAATAACCGTACAAACCTGACTGTTGCACTAGAATGTCATAATTCTCTGCAAAATCAGGAATCTACATGGGACTAATCTCCCTTGAAACTAGAATATCTTGCTAATACATACTAACAAAAGTTTGATCAACTTTATTTATTCCGATTTTAAGATGAAGAAGTAATTATCCCGAGAAGTAATAATATATAAAGTAAAAGTAAAAATATATATAAATAAAATAAAATATAGTATACCAAACGGACACAGTATGGGCTTAATGGATATAACATTTAAGCGGATGGAGACAGAAGGAATATGCGAAAAATGCACCCCTATCCTAAAAGAAATATTCTGGTAGGACTCCGAAGAGAGTGGACCCTGGTTTAAATCTCGCGGAACAATCCCAAGCAGAACAAGGAGCATTTCAAAATATCTAGGCTTTGGGGATATTACAATTTTGGCCGAAAATATTGTTCTGGACCGTCTGGGCATCATACATCATCACATGAATGGTAATTAGTTCTCAGGATATTTTAGATTTGATTGATTTATTTGTAACCAATTTATTTGTTTTTAATTTTACTACTACGATAGTTATTTTATTTCAAAATTTTCCTTTTATTCAAAACATCGTTTTCAATTATTTGAATTCCTGATTATTTTTATTATTATTTTTTTTGTACGTATCGTTTTAACATTTAAGGATTCCAATAATTTAAATAAAAGTTGTATATTATATTGAGTATTTGTGTTGAGTCCCTGGAAAAGATAAATAAGAGATGAATGTGAGGAGAATAGACAAAATAAAAATATAGGGCTTGGAGAATAAAAATAGAAGAATAAAAAGAAGAAAGAAGAAGGAAAAAAGGACAAATAAAATACAGGGAAAAACGAGTTTTTTTTTATGGTTTAAATTCTACATTGAAGATTTTTATTGCCCAAGAGAAGGAATGTATTGAATGTATTGTAAATTAAAACAAACAACAACAAACATACTAGATCCGTTATTTTATATAATACACATTGAAATCAAAGAACCTACTGCTTTTCTCTGTTGTTTATAGAGATGAAACAACTATTCCTAAAAATGTTTATTTCATTTGCTTTAATAAGGCAACAAACCATTATACGGACTCTATACCGAAGATTGGTTATTTAGCGAACACTCCAATCGAATGGATGGTTAATTTTATTTTTATTTATTACTATTTTTTTCTTTTGGATTTGCATCGCTTAACATAGAAGTAATTATTTGCAGGAGACATTAAAGAAAAAAAACTTTATAAGGAAACTTCTTTAATGATTCAAATAATGTTTTCAATTCCAGAAAAAGTGATAACGATCACTATATTTACCCAGTCAAATCAAGTGATGCTAAAATTATTTTAATTGAAACTATAGTAAGACATCAATATATTAAGTGCCTTAATTTATCTCCGGGATTGCAAATTTATCCTGAACAATGTCTCAATCTCATGCAATATAGCAATAAAAAATCATGGAGCTACGTTTGACTAATTCCTTAACTGGAAACAACACATCTCCCAAATTTTTCGTCGAATTATATTTTCTCTCAAGCAATTGCATTGCCTCAAACCCTCATTTGAACTCATGAACTAAAACTCGTCTGGGATAAATAATGGCGAATACAATTTCTATGAAGATTTCATTTTCGAATGCATGCAAATTTGATCGTTGGACGTTCTTTTTTTAGAGAACTCCTCAAATGGAAATACTTTTTTAAAATGTTTATTGTTACTTAATTTTCCAAATAATATTAACATTTTCCAGTCCAATTTTTCTACTAAAACAGAAAATTACTCCATATCTTCCTCTTTACTGCTCAAATTATTCTCCCAAATGATCCTCCCTTTCTTTTGCTTAAACTTTCTATCATCTAACTCTTTTCCTATGCACTCTACAAAAAGATGTAATTTTTTAGTCCATTTTGATTTTAATTATTCTGGCATAAGCTCTATCTCCATTATGTTCATCATCACCTTCTGTTTTTGTTTTTCACTTCCAAAATATGTAAACAGATTTTCCTAATAACCGGGAGAAATTTCGGTGATATAGATATTGCAAGAAATATATTTGAACAGGCAGATTGGTTTATATAATTAGGTTCTAGGGCTACTAAAAAACGAAATTGAGGAAATAAAGCGAGGTTAAAGGTGGAAATGTTTTTTCTTGTTGTTTTTTTTCAATTTTAAAATCGTTTTGCTTGCGCTTTCTGTCCAAAACGTTAGAATTTACAAAATTTTCCTCGGTTCCTTTCCTCAGTTCTTGAAGGATGAGAAACGTTGCCTTTTACAAGAAGTACAACGCCTTAAGGTTTTCGAATGTAAAGTATTACGTAAAATATTCGGACACAAAAAGTGAATTATTGGAAGATTTTGGAGGAAACGCAACGCTGAATTCAGGGTACTGCATCTAGTGTGTGTAATTCAGTTTATAGAAATACGGCGTATAAGATGGACAAGTTGTGGGACTTAGTAATGAATGGATCCCTAAAATATCACACCGGCATATATTGGGTTGATTTAAAAGATTAGTCTTTGGAGGGCCGTCACAGGACAGATGTAGGTCTCTAGGAAACAATTGCTGGTATTGGCATCGAAACTTCCAAGCCCTTAATAATATTTTTATTATAATGAAATGTCATATTTTTACCTGGTCATTCAATATTTATTTTGCAGCGGTCCCAAAAAATGAATTTTGAAATTCCCATTATAGAGGTACATAGTCCCTCAAAAGAACACTTGGGCCATAATAAAAAACATTAAAAAGTTAATATACAGGAAATTGAAGTTAAATTAAAATAAATCACCTTTGACACATATAATAGCTTAGATATATATATATATATTTTTTTTTTTTTTGAGAGCCTATTTCAAGGACTCTCAAATCATACAATCTGTCTCCCGTCTCAAAAGAGGGATACAAATGATTTTACACGTCCTTTTATCTTACTGACCATAGAAGTACAGACATGGATAAAGAGTCACTATGGATGTAATGAAGTTGTAAACATAGGCCCTTCATAAATCTTAATATTCTTTTTTATAAACTATATTTTATGTGTATATAGTTTCATTAGTAGGAATCAACTTTGTATTCTTGTGTATGAATTGCAATTATTAATTTCTTAACAATATCTATAAATTGTTTTCAATGTAATTGTTGTAAATCCGGAAGATTAAACCAACAAGAAGAATAAAAGATTTATTTTGTTCCGAAACCATCTTATGCTACTTAAACCGAAGTAAAATATGTTTTAAAAAATGACCTCCATGGATGGAAAAGTTTCTCCCGGGGTTTAGCCCCTAAAGGGAGTTCTGGAAATTTAAAAGCCCTTTCAGACAGCAACTTATCACAGGCTTTTATTAGACATCTCCTAGTCTACCTCGCAGATAATTAAATCTTTGAAAAAATTTTACTTTGAAAATACTGTTTAAAATTCAAAACTTATAATAATAATTAAGTGAATTACCTTTTAGCCAATTACCCTTAAATTGAATAATATTAAGCGTGTTTTAATTTATTGTTGAACAGAGTGTAGAACAGCGTGTTTTTTTTTCTTGTTTTTACCTAATGAATATTTATGTAGATAAAAAAATAAAAGTAGTAATAGAATTATCCATAAAAAGACATTTTTTATAGCTCTAATTATAAATAATATCGAAGTAAGTATAAGGTAATCTTATATCCAGATATAGTATTATTGGTAAATAATTTATTACACTGGCTTCATTACAATAATTTTCCATTTTTTTTTCTCAAAATATAATGATTTAAAATTATTCACTTTATTTCTTTACTTTTCTTTCTCCTTATTTAGGATTTTAAACTTTATAGAAACTTTTGTTGTTTTTTTCATAGACATCATATTATAGTTTTATCTTAATTTTAATAAATTTCTTGAGGTTAAAAACTCCCAAAAATTGAATATATTTTATTCTACTACTGTCCCATATTCATGTACCCTAATTTATTTTATCAACAATTCTCAACTATGTGTATTTTCAATTCATCTAATTATATTTACCTCATTTTTTTTCAAACTTTTTATTTCACTGAGGAAATTATGTCATCTACTAAAAAAAAAAAAAAAAAAATATGGCTGAAAAAAATGGTTTTACACTGTTTTAATTTATTATCATTCATTATTGGTGCAATCTCCTCTCTCTGTAGCACAAACATTGCTCTGTAATATATACTACTTCTTTGGACCTTATCTCATGTCCAGTATGCCTGTTTGGATACCTCCCTAATTATATTTCCCACTTCATCAATTTTTAATTTAAATTTAGCTTTATGATTTTTTTTTTTGATTTTTTATTATGATTTGACTATTCTAAACTCACTTATTTTCTCAGATTTTTATTTTTATATGTTTAGTCTATTTATAATGCCGGCGTAGTGGGTATTTAAGTATTTAGTGTCAGTTTTGTAGTTTATGTAGTCTTTGACGTTTTTGGTTAAATGTATAGCTTATAGAAACCTTCTGCTTTTCATGTATACTTTCACAAATTCCACAATCTATCTTGTATATTGCATTGAATTTGGATTTTATAAATTTTGTCTTTCATGTTGGACAGCTTGTTTTGTAACTTATTGTTATTGTATAAACCAGTTATAATATTTACATGACCATATTCTGTCAATGTTCTTTTTATTTTATCAGTTAGGCCTGGTATGTATTAGAGTCTAAAGAATCAATCCACTTATTTCCTCAGATTTTTATGTTTATATGTTTAGTCTATTTATAATGTTGGTATAGTGTGTAGTTAAGTGTTTAGTAACAGTTTTGTCGTTTACTGTGTCTTTGATGTTTTTGGTTATATGTATAGCTTCCTCAAACTTTCTTCTTTTTGTGTTTTGTTCTATATCTATTATTGTGGGGTTTTCAAAAACAATATACCAATAAAATATAAGAGCATTTTCATTGAAGGTCTCAATCAATGTACAAAGTACAATTTTTTTAAATATAAAGGGAACTACATACCGCAACTACATCGATTAAGGATTAGGTCTATATTATCGATAAATTTGAGTGGGATTTATATGAAAAATTTACTAAATACTCAATTGTTGGGGACAGAAACTAAACCAATTTTAATAAACAAATATATAGATGACTTAATAATAACAACAATAACAATGAAAAACAGCTACCAATAAATTTTAGATTTATGTAATAAACTCCACAAAAGAATTTAATTCACCGTTGAAAGACCTAAAAATACAAAAAAAAAAAAGATTTCTGGATATAGATATAATTATAGATAGAGGAAAATAACTACTAAATGGACTAAAAAAATTAATACAATCAATAGATTACTTAGTTACTTTTTAAAGATCTCCCTAATTATCAAAAAGAAAACATAGCAAAAAATTTAATTGACAGAGCAATAAACTTAACGGACAGCATTTACATAGAAGACATTAAGACAGAATTATACAACATGAGAATAGAATATTTTTACCCCAAAAGATTTATTAATAGGCTATGGTACTATAAAATAAACAAGTATACAACCAAAAACAATACAGAAAATAGAACGCTGAGGAAAATAAAAACAAAGCAAGATAAAAGAGAAGAAAAGAATTACTGAATTTTACAAAGAAATAAACAAAAAGGTTGCAGTGGACGATAATAGTGAAAAGGACAGAATGAAACATTGAGTAATGACAATAATAAAAAATTCTTTAGACTCCAATAGATAACAGGCCTAACTGATAAATTAAAGAGAACATTGACGGAGAATAATCATGTAAATATTAGAACTGGTTTATACAATAACAATAAGTTACAAAATAAGCTGTCCAACATGAAAGACAAAATTAATAAAATGGAAAAATTAAATGCAATATAGAAGATAGATTGTGAAAATTGTGAAAAAATACATTAGTGAAACATCAAAAAAACTGTAAACCAAAATCAAGCAACACGCAACTAATTGTAGAGATGTTAAAAATGTATATTACACAGCACTGGCCTACCACAGCATAAAATTGAACCACAAATTCAACTTTGAAACCCCACAATAATAGATATAGTACAAAACACGAAAAGCAGAAGGTTTTTTGGAAGCTATATATATATAACCAGAAACATCAAAGACACAATAAACTACAAAACTGATATTAAACACTCAAATACACATTACGCGAACATTATAAATAGGCTAAAAATATAAGCATAAAAAACTGAGGAAATAAGTGAATAAAATAAGCTTAGAATAGTTAAATCATAATAAAAAAAATCATAAAGTTTAACTTAGAATGAAAGTTTTAGGTTATATTTTTATATTTCTGTTAAAATTTTGCAATGATAATATTAAAAGTACTTTTCTGAAAACTGTTGAAATTTGAGTTAGTCAGTCTATCATCTGAACACAACAGTGATTTATGTAAAAATATCTGTTCTGAAACAATCGGGGATTAATTTAAATTCAAACTAAAGATGTGAAAGTTAGGTGATGAGCATACTGCAACAGATTTTTTCATGTTATGATGATTTATGATTTAAGGAATTTGACTGATTCTTATGTGCTGTGAATTAAAATCCAAAGTATTGAATCAAAACTACTTGAAATTCAAGTAGCTATTTCATATATTGCAGTTAAATTTTTTTAATATTATTTTATTCATCTTCTTATGCCTAGTTTTAAGTTTGTTTAAAAAATTGTCTGTCTTATCATCGAAAAAAGTCGTTAGAATTAAATTAAAAGTATTTTTGGAGACTAAGAAAGGGAAGGAGAGAAGGAAGTATCATTCCCCTAAATAATTTGAAAAGTTTAAGTTTTTGAGACCTGCTGGAGATGAAAATTTTTTCAAAGATATCATTATACACCAAACTGACCATGAATATTGTTCAGATCAATTAATCTAATGCTGGTAAATCTGTTAGAATTTTTTTGGAAATTTTATATGCTGTTGAAATAACTTTTAGTATCAAACCTCTGATTTAAACCGCGATATTTGACAATAGAAAGCTACTAAAAAAATTGTCAAGAGAGATTTGAATCTATACATTCTAGGTTTTTACCTTCCTTATTGTGGAGGACATATTGCAGTACTATTACAAAAGTTTAAATTTTATTTATTTATTTTTATTTTTTTTTTAGTCACGTACTTCCCTAGTCACTACGGATCCATCAAAAGATAGAAACCAGTTGTTATTTTAAACAAATGTATTTCAACAAATACAGTACATTTTCATTTGTGAATAACACTTATGGAATATATGCCACTCAACAGTGCTCTTCAGTAACGTCTCATCACACCACAAATTAATTGTATGGCTGAAAGCAATTAAATTTACTCAGAAAATTATATTTCCGTTTATGTGAATCAAAGATGAACTAATTTCATTGGAAATTCGTTACCTAATTTCCAATTTTCCTTTCCCTTGATCGAGCCTGGAACACCTGTAGCACTGTCACTTGCAGAGAGGGCCAGAGTTACGATAGCTTACACATTACAAGAGGTCTTTGATGTCAGATCCAACACTCCTTGTATTTGGATTCAAGTATCGCTTTAAGAATATGAGCAATATCCTGGTATAGGATAAGAGATTAATTAATTGTTTTGATATCAGTTAGATTTAGTTTCTCAACTGCATAAGATAAAGGAAATTTGATTATATATAAAAAAACTATTCTTGCCTTCTTATTTTACCTTTCTCCTCGTTTTGTATGCTTTCATATTTATCTTCCAACTTTTATATAACGTCATCAAGTCATTGGAAAATCATCATTGCATCCAAATTATTATCTATTTTACTATATTCAGAGAGGGCAGGAAAAGTGGTATATGTCAGAAAAATACATTATCAGGTCAATTAAAAGTCTGTTTTTTTTTTTTATATCTTTATCCGTTCCTCCGTTTTTATGACTATGAACCTTGAATAGAGGAATAAATAAATTGCTTTTATAGAATTTTCTTGGCTTATATAATTTCTAAATTTGTTTTTTTTACTTATATATTTTATAGTTTCCTTTTACTTCATTTTTCATTTGTTCTCATACAATTCTCATTATTTCAATTATTGTTTTTAAAAATTCGTATATCGATAATTTTCATATCACATGGATTGAATTGCTATGCTTTTTTAATTGTTTCTTTACTATTTAAAGGTTTCATATTCTCCTATCCGTTTCTTACTGTATTTATATTTTTTTCTTCTTAGTGTTTACACTGGCAAGATTGTATCTTGCTTTGCTAAGTCCTAACGATGGGATACTAATTAGGCCGGAACGCCGACATATTAAAAGATGATTTTTATTTAATTTTTTTTTTTTATTATTTGTATTTATTAATTTTATATGTTTTTTTCGTTTAACTTTTATTTGTTTGTTAATATAGTATGAATGGCATTGCGAATCAATAGTACTATGTTGAAAGAATCAATTATTTAATAAAATTGAATTACTGATCCATCATTTATCATTTATAAATATGGAGTGAGTCTTGTGTGATATGGAATGGAGAAAATTGAGTAAAATTCTTCTAGACAGGAAAAGTGAGCACTCAAATAGATTAAAGAATACATTGAGTTTAAACCAACCTTTAGAAGTTCATTTTTCTTTAATTTTTTATTTTGATGATTCCTCGTCAGGATATATGTATAAAATAAAAATATTTTCCCAAAGTTCTTTAAGCGATATCTTTATTATTCGGAAATATGTTACCATTCATACCCGTGACATTTTAAATATCAGAGAAAACATGCAGTTTCCTATAATTTACGAGATTTATTTTTTTAAATTAGGACTTTTTTTGAAAACAAAATCATACGTACTTATAAAACAATCGTTAATTTTACATCGGTAGTGGGTGAAAGTTGTTTCTATTTTAATTTTATTTTTTTACTAGTTAATTTTTTTTTTTACTTAACTTTATAGTTAAGCTTTGTTAATCGTTAGTAATGCTTTGTTAAACCCTTTTATTTATGTTTTCCAATTTTCTTGCAAATCGGATGTTTCAAAATTAAACATCGAATGATGTATCAAATGGGAGGCAGCCCGTGGCAAAATAATGCAAACAGCCTCCTACAGCTTAATATTTACTAAATATCCAGCGGATTTACCTGAAGGCGGATCTGCAAATTATTAACAAGTAAATGCACCAACGGAGTATGACAATAAACTTGATTGATTAAAAGCAAATATGACCTTTTTGTTGATTATTATTCAAAGCTCTGCATGAGAGAAAATTCAATTTCTCCGCTTCTAAGCCCCAATGCATGGGAGGTGCGAAGCTTATCCGGATATATGGTCGTATTTATATATAACGGTTAAGTTTTCAATAAATCTCCGAATAATCAATCCTCGCACAGTATACAATGATATCATCCATTAATGTTTTATTATTTTTTATTTTGAACAATTATGTGAAACCCAATAGGTGCAATAAATAACGAAACACGCAAAATAATTTATTGGAAATCCCAAACAGCAACCAAATCGAATAAAGCATTTAATTGAAAAAATAATTAATTTCCTTAATCGATGGTCAAACTGGTAAAGTCAAGATCAGAAGTAAATATCAGAAGGAAAGAAATCAAGATGTATTTAGTAATTAAGTGCTGTACTACTAACTCCTGAGACCTAGGTTTCGATTTTTATTATAATGTTATCTATTCTGAAATAAATTTTTAGCCCGAAATTGAAAAATATTAATAATATATACTAATAAACGAAAAAAAATGTAAACTGATATTCTTATGTCACAGTTTAATTTAAATTATCATGAATTTAAACCGATCCGGTAAAGCCAAGTGGTCTAAGTTCCAAACATTTGAATAAGAAAAGTTTTCCCAACCAAAAAAAAAACCCGCTCATTCCCAATATCATGTCAAAAATTTTGATTCTGTGTGGGGTTTTCAAGTGAGGGTAAAAATTTATTGCATTAAATGATTTGAAGTTACATGTCTTCCTAGGCTGGTTTAAATTTTGGAGGTTCGGGAGCAATTATAAAGATATTTTAACACAAACTTCCTGCAAAATATCATGTACTTCTGACTGTTTTTCTTATTATTTCACCATTATCTATTATCTTTATTAATTAATGTTATTATTTTATCTTCTATGCGATGCAACACGAGGAGGCCCCTCACCTCCGGATTTAAAAATAGCACCTTTTTTAGAATGCATATCTCATAAGTAACAAATAAACATAACAGGTAACCTTAAAATACCAAAGGTAGTAAAAGGTAAGACCCAACACGAATTATTTTTATTTTTCACAGTAATGCACCTATTAACTCATTTTTTCTTTCTGTTTTAGAGGGATCGGGAAAAAAAAATATTTTTTAAAAATTTTAGTGAACGTTACAAGTAAGCTTCAGATAGTGTCAAATTGATAAATCTGAAAAAAAAAAAATAATAATTTAACAGAACTATAAATGATAAGGCAAACAACTTTTTTTATATCAATAAATCCTCTTTAATCATCATAACCTTACCTATTGAAGGAATGGTAATTAAAAGTACAAGTTAACAAGGGTGATAATTGTTGGGGATATTCACTAACAAGGAAGCGTTCCTACACCTGTCCGAGTCCGACAATGACCTAGGACCCATTGTTCGGCCCCGGACAATCCTATCGCCGGATAATGGTGAGGAGCTGAATCTGTTTGTATTCCCTTGCTACGTTTCTTTTCCTCAGTTAACTAGTTGTCAGCATGGTTGTTCCTTTCAGCCATGGTATGTCAGATTTACAAAAAACGATTGTTTGATGTGATTCGTTTTGATACCATATTTAAAAAATTTGTAAAACGTGAAGCTAAGGTAAGGAGGAGTAAGCCCTTTTAAGCTAGGTCACCCTTTCGAAAAAAATACTCAAAGTAAAGATATAATAAACTATTAAATTAGTATCATATATATATAAAATCATAATCTCATATATCCTGTATAAATTGAAAAAAAACTGCAAAGTAAGTACTTAATATTACTAATTATAATAATAATAAATACTAATAACAATAATACTTGAATAGTAATATATTATATCGTTATAAAATATAATATATTATTATATTTATTTATTTATTATAGATCGTGAATTATATTTCATCGTATTTAGTACTAAATAAGGAGTTATCAACCTGACCTCTAAGAGTTATACTAATTTTAATAATATTCAGTTATATATTTAATAAAATATTTGCATTGGTTCTTGAAAATCACTCAACTTTCACTTACCTGTTTACATCCGCAGTTTTTGTTCAGATTAATGGGCTCATGTTACTCAATTTTTGTAGTTTTCAAAGGTATATTTAACTATCTTTTTGCTTCACCAATCTGATCCATTATTATAATAGTACAGATATTTTGTAATTAGCTTTTTGTTTTGTTTTATTTAGTTAGTTAGTTTTTTGATTAATCTATTTTTTTCTCTTTAAATAAGTTATTATTAACTGCGGCCACACTGTTTTTGGCCAATAAATGTTATTATGAAATTAAAATTGCCTTTGTAATTGTTCTGAAGGGACCTAGTCCCTGAATAATAAACTATTTTCCATTTCAAAGCCGTTCGAATCTGATGAATCTATTTTTTTTTTCTCCTTTTATTATTCATAATAGTCTAGGACACTTTGTTCAAATTGTTACTAACAACGTTAACTGGCTATTTTTTTTTTAAATAAACAAAATTAAAAGTACAACAGTGGAAGATTTTTTTTTAAAACTGCATTTAAGCCCTGTTAGACTATTTCAATGAGTATAATATCTAGCTTGTACTAAAGAAAACTTAATTACTCATTGAATCACAGCGTTTGATTAATTAATTCAATCGCTACTTATGAGAAAATCGAAAAAATAGGAAAAATCGAATTTATGAAGTGTCACTTTCCGGGCGGCCGATATTAGCGAAAAAAAAAAAAAAGTTACACTTAGATCCCATGTCTATACCCGCTTAGGATATCTAATTTCAGTTTCAAAAAACTTTCTTTTATTGAACTAGTTTGTCTACAAACACACAGAACATTTTGCGAAACTTAGTTATTTGGACTCGAATTCGAAATTTCGCTCTTACTATATATCCTACAAATAGGTGAGTGAAAGTAAAAATGAATACTAAGTAAATGAATTTTACTTGGTTTTATTCTTAGCAAAATGAACTATGTAATAAATAATGGAAAAGAATTGTATTGATCAAATACTATTCAATATATATTTAAGATATTGTTGTATATCAAGGATTATCCAATTTATGTCTTTTAGAAAATTTAATGATGCTTCTGCTTATGATTCTTATATTAGTCCTGGCACATTTAGCTTTTATAATTTTATTTTTCGGCTCTATAGTTTAATATTTTTTTTTTAAACAAATATATATTTAAATTTTTTGGAGATTTATTTATTGTGAAAATTAAGATTGTTCTTTATTTAAAACACGTATGAAACGACATAAACATTTCGGAGATAAGCTCCATTTTCAGAATCATACTCATAACGTAAACATAAATGATCTGGATCTGGTCACACTGATTATTCCTCAAATTAAATTTATGTTTATTAACAATTTTAAAACCGTGCGGTAATTTCGCTTGAAATCCGAGATATCATAGCTCTTTCAATAATCAATACCAGTATTCGTTAATGACTAATGAAGGTTTTGATTATCATTTGATACATAGAATGAAAATTTAATTTTTAAAATATCATTTCCAAAAATATTCTCGTGCTGAACTGTGTTAATAACTAACTACTAGATCTGATAACATTAAGATCTATTAGTTAGTTACTATCATATTAATGTTATCAGATCTGGTTTTAAATCTCAAAATCGTTCCAAAAAAAAAAAAATAAAAAATGTGTATACATGTAAATGAATGAAAGTTTTACTCACATTATACGTTATATAAATCTACAACTTTAGTTTTTTGTCGGTCTAATTTGTATCAATGATGTGTCGGTAATATTTAAAAAAAGTAAAGTAGATTTATGGATGTCCATTTTTAATAAAAAAAAAAAATTATACCTAATTCCTCAAGCATTTAATACAGCAATAACTTATACATTTTACTTAAAACTTTATTGGTTTTATGTATCAATATCTAATTTGACAATCTGTAAATCACTGAATTTAAAAATAACATTTGCTGTATTGTTAAGATAAAAATGATATTGACCTGTAGGTTGATATTAGGAATTTATAATAGGAACGCCATGGTAATGTTATAATTTATAGTTTGTAATATCATGTACTCCAAAGCTATTAAATTAATTTGTAGTAAATTCTCATACTACATCCCTGGCTTGGCCTTCAGCCATCAGCCAAACTGAAACTACTTAGGAACAACGCTTTTAGTGGGTTCTCCGTTGGCTACAACAACCACATCTGCAGTACTGTAGTTTATCAGATTATCGTTATTCTCAAACTAATGCTTGAACGAATTCCTGACCTACCATAGCGTGCACTTCATATCCTATTTATATTTCATGTGATACTAAATTAATTGAAGAAAATCGGATTTTATTTCGTTCTATTCTATATTACCAGTACTCTTAGTCGTAAACCTACCGAAATCCCTAAATCATACTCTAATAATGTTGCTCTTACCCCTGTACAACAGAACCGCTACCTTGGGCTACATCTGGACAAAAGACTAGTTTAAAATCCAAACACAATATTAAAAAGACAGAAAAATGTTACAGCTCTTAGTACTAGACAAACGGTCTAAAATTTGTCACAAATAAAATCATACTTAAAGAACTTAATGTTCCATATGTAACCGATCTAACCCGAACCAAATATCATTCCTTCCATTATAAACTCCCTAACCACCCAAACCCACTAGTTTCTAATCATGGCCACGATACCTAATGTAAAAACGTTATTAGAGTGCTGCCAATTCATAATTTCTCTACATGCCTGTATCATGTCATTATGATCTTACATTAAATTTATTGGGTGTATTAACATGTAGAGTTGTAAATTTCAATAAAATTATTATAAAAAGTATGAATCATTCGATAGGGTGATCTGTATTCATAAAATAAGAACATTAAAAAATATTTATTTAATACAAAAATTGTTTGCACTCGTTTTAAAAAATATATAAAATAAAAGGTTTTTAATTATTATTTAGACATAATTTATTATTTCTTCAAATAGATTAATATCAAGTTTTAAATTACTTTTTTTTTCCGTAACTCTATTTGTAAACGGCACTTTCTTTCTTTTTTAATCCAATTATATTTCACATTTATTAACTTAGTTCATACTGTAAATAGTTTAATCATGCATTATATTCAAACATTAGTTTTGTTAAAGATATAAGTATAATATTGATTCGAAATTGGTAATATAATATGAATAAGACAACAGTAAAGAAACTGCATAAGCGGTGATTTCCCGATTTGCTTTAGAAGGTTTTAATATAACTTTTATCAAAGTTATTTTCTGCTTCAGGCTAGTTAATAAAGTGAATCTTCTTGCATTTTAATTAGTATTACAGAGCAGTTTGCAATGCCAGGTGAATCAAATCATTTTATTCTCTCTTATACCACCAATTTAAGATAAAAAGTAATTAACTATCTATTTAACTGACTATATCTTCTGATGGTTTCAGACTCAATAAATGTTTTTGTACAAATAAGTCATTTTATTTATGACATGAAATACTATAAAACATCAGACAACATTTTTACAAAATATGTCAGTCCAATCTAGTCATCAACGAGACGTATATTTTTAATGACTTTAGTTGTGTGCATAATATTTCATTTCCAGCTAATTGATAATTCAAATTAATTAGTTTTCAGAGTGTTAATTTTAGATTTAAGATGTATTTCCGTCAAGATTCACATTGTAACACGAACCAGTATAGATAAATATTTCAAATATAATCTATTAGTTGGAAAAATCTGTTTGTATGAGAATATAAAACAAACCAAAGGGTGCCTATCAGACTGTTAACGTAATATATGAAATTGTGGTGGGCTCATACAAGTTAAGATGTGAGGGGGGACCGCACAGATGTTAAACGCATCTAAAAGTGATAACACTATTGAACTATCTAGTTACATTCCCATGTGAACTTTTCTATTATTATTCAGTTTAATTTTTTCCAGTGGTGTTAATTAGTATTATTTTCAGTTCCTTTATTTTTATCAGTTTGTTCTTCACACCAGATGTAGTTTTAGTTATTATTATTTATTTAAATGTTTGTTTTCTAGCTAAATATATAGTATTTTACTATATATAATACAATGGTAGTGTTCCATTGACTTTTCGTTTCACGTCAACTGACAATAAACGCTAAAAAATATTTTGTTAGCTCCTTGAAATAAATAGGTTAGGGGGTCCTTCCCAAATCCAAGGACGTTCTTGAGATACTTGTCTGGAAATGTTCCAAGAAAGCCACTTACCCCTTTCATTGTTTGAAACCCTACCTAACACAAACCGTATCCGATGTTTAGAACATTTTTTTTTCTTAATTATTGATTGATATTAATGTTTTCAGTTCATAAGGTCCATTACCACGTGTCGTATATGGTCCAAATTAATTAACAATAGTGAGAAATTACTACAGTGCTTTTCTACACTCAGATAATCTAACCTCACTAATAATTCAACTTGATGTGTGAGTGAACAACGCTGTTCGTACTTAATGAGCTTTAGTGATTCTTTATTGGTTAGGATTCCAGATTAGTATTAAACACGCTTTAAGCTGTTTTAAGGACATTTCTTAAGATATAATAGTACAGGACCTCAATGCAAGAAATAACACTCATAGAACATACGTCTGCAAATAATATTAAAAATTAGTTTCTGTTACACTTAGTATATAAATACATTTCTGGTTGTTCAAAAAAATCTTACTAATTAGGATATTAATGTGATAAAGTAACGTAAAAAAGAGTTTTTTTTTCCTGTTTTTCACCTATAATTCCTAAACCCATGACTGCATCCTACTGAATCAGTTACAGTAATAGAAATTCAACAACATTAAATTGTGCGTTGGGTAAGTACCACAATATATTAATTTGGTTAAGTAGTATGTCGTAATTCGTAAGCCCAGTAAAATGGAATGTATTTTCAAATTTTGCCAAAAATGATATATAGCACCGTATAGTAGCTGTAACAGTTTAACAGTACAACACCTCAAAAAATGGTAATTTTGAGATTTACATGTAATCTTTGTAGTACCTTACTGCTTTTATTGCTATTACTGTTTTAGTGTTTTACAGATAAAAAGAATCATAGTAAAACTTATGTCATATAATCAAGAAAACAATATCTTGAAATATTGCAGGACTGAACCGCATAGATCTAAACCTTATTGGTAAGATTACTGCATGTCTTAAAATAACCATTTTTTTAAATGCTACAATGTTGAATTGTGACAGCAATGTGAATCCACATCTAAACGGAAAAACATTTCTGTCGGTCTTTACACCCTTATTAATTCTTTAATTAAATAAGAATTTTCGGTCCAATAGGTCTTTTTTTTCAGTTTTTCGACTATGTCTTAGACGGTGTATTTTATCGAACAACTTATATTAAAACGAAAAAAGAACATTAAATTATGCGTTGAATGAAGTAATAATTCGGGCGTGTTTTATAAATCAGTATGTAACAAAAACAGCTGGTTTTATGTTACTCATTTGACGCATAACTTAATAATCTTTAAGTTGTTTTATTGTAATTTGTCAAGAAGAGCCACTGTGTAGGACTTATATATGAAACAGAAAAAATGATCTATTCAAACGAAAATTTCTAATTCTTTACCTTGTTACATTATTTACCTAATTACTTTTAATAAGCTTTAGGAACGCTGGAAATTCGTTTTTGTATTAGATTTGGATTCATATGTAGAACTACACCTTATTTTGGGCAAAGTTTGTAAATATCTCTTGATATTGATAGACTCTGTCTTATCAATTTTTGATGTCTATTGGCGGTGTCGGTTCGAATCCGGCCTGGGGCGTTGACTTTTTTCATTGAGTGGTGGTCCCAAAAACTGAAAAACTTTGACCCCCCAACCATAGTTAGACAGTACAGGACTTCAATGGGAGTCTTGGCCGAAAAAAAATATTTGTAGCATATGGAAGTTACATGTTTTTTTGTATATTTACATTATTTTATTTATTTCTTATGTTATTAATTCTATTTTCGCTTAAATAGTAATACACACTAATATTTGAATACTAATGTAATTGGAAATAATCGTTTCAATATCTCCTGGATTTCCAAATAGCAAGTCTCGTAAAATGATGATTGGACATTTATCTGTAGGTAAGCAATTTATAACTTATAAGGTGTAGACTGTAGGGGGGGGAGGTGAAGAAAAACACATGAATAATCGGAATTTACATACATATGTTTTCCTGTTTCCATTGTTGTCATGGCAATAGCCAGTTTTTAATTTTACTTCTTTATATGTGCAATGATTAATTTCAAATTAAAGTAAGGTGGCAAGTGAAATTTGTAAGCTTTTTTTTATTTATTTATTAATTGTCAAATCCGATTTCACGTAGACCACATTTTAGGTGAATGTTACAATGAATCCTCTCGGAATATACAAGATGGGAGCTCTTAGAATTTAGTCCACGTTAGGGCCTTGTTTGACTCACGCAGGCCCTTAAGCTAACAGACTCGGGGGGTAAATTTAACCGGCATGACTTTCAGTGCGTTAGTCAAATTTATCTGGCTAACTTTGGCATGCTGAAATATTCAAGCACTTAGCTTGCAAATAAAAGCTTAGAGGCTCAAAAGAGGAAAGATAAAGAACTGTAAAAAAATAAAAGAGAGATCTGAGGATTAATGTTAATTTACTTTTAGCAGATATAAATTTGAAGATTTACTATTTACATTTTCCAGTAAAAAAAAAGAAAAAAAAAAAAGGTTTTAACTCTTTCTAATTTTTGTAACGTATTCGGCAATTATTTACTGTAGAACGAGCTTTTATTTATTTAAATGAATAACCCGCTGTGTCACTTTTATAAGATTTTAAAAACAACAGCAGTTACAGCGGTCTCGTTTTATAGTACACCAGGGACAGTAAACGCTTGCCTCAACACGGCAATAAAATGCCACGTATATAGGTGGAAGCACCAACACTGTCCAACTCAAGTATCGTATAGGTATGTCTATTCATGTCATAAATGATTTTATCTCGAATTGCAATAATTCAACAAATATAACTTATATGCATTTAGAAGCTATATTTATTTGAGTTGCTGAATGTATGTCACTCCCAAATTATTCTTTGATATGTAATCTGGAAAAATTTATTTTCAAATATTGTGACTTCTATCATTCCATATTAAATTATATTTATTCTAGTGGTACTGATAGTTTTTATATTGTAGCTTATGATTGTAAGAGGTCGTATATGGTAAAAAATGATTGTTCGATATTTTTTAAGGCTGGAATAGTATCGTTCGATATTCGCTTATCGGTATTGATGTGTAAATTTACTCAAATAGGAATGAAGAGCATTCACACAAGCTTCTAATTTTGGGCATATTATATTTTTTTTTTCGATTTTTCACACTCACAGTATAACATCCCATTCTAGTCCAACACTACGTCGCAAAAATATTATGACCTCAAAGATCCAGAAAGAACTAGAAAATTCAAATCTGCTGTGAGTTCCATGATCTCTTTCAGTAATAAATATTATTAGTGTGGCTGGCTTCATTATATCACAATTTTAGTCGAATCCATTCCCTAACAGACAATTTGTATCAAAGAGGCAGAATTTCTGAACAAAACAAAGCACATATTAGTTACTTCGATTCCAAGTGAATCTTGACTAGTGCACAGTAATGGTATTCATGAGTAACAATTAACTTATTAAACCAACTCCATAGAGACGTAAACTTCATAGCTTCCGCCTTTGAAAAGAAACTATATGTAATTGGTGCTTTTCTTTATGCACTGTTTTTTAGAGCTTGGCATGCACAACTCCTTTATTTATTGAAAATATTTCAATATAAAACCTCATGGTCTATTTCTTTCTGTATTTTTAACCCAAGAAGTTTATCTTGGGAAGGACACAATAAAATACCTCGGATTGACGCTGGAAAAACGACTTACCTGCACAAACATAGCAAAAAAATAAACTTCCTAATTATACTATTATTTAATTTTTTTTAATTAAATGATTAAAATTAAAGATTTTGGAAATAATAAAAATTTTGACATACTTTTCCGAACCGATTTGGACTAAAGGTCCACAAATATAAGGATATATCAAAATGACTAACTTAATTAAACTACAACAATTTCAATTAAAAGTACAAAGACTTACGAAGAACGCTTCTTCCTACATCAGTAACAAGAACTTACACAGACTTACAAACTTCCTACGCACAATCAAGTATTAAATTAATATATTGTACATAAGAGCTCTATTGGGGCTCCCATTTTATCAAACTTCACTTTCCTTTAAATGGCATTCTAGTTTTGTAAGTAGTTTTAAATATAAGAAGCACCAAATGAAAAATGAAATTTTTTTTTTTCAATTTTATTACTTTTACTAGAAATTATAATAAAAAATAATACTTATTACTAATAATACTTTATTACTTTTACTAGTAATTATTATAACCATTATAGTAAAACTTTAGGGGGAAATAACTTATTTTTTTCCACCGGGCTCTTGTACTATAAGGTGGTATTTTACTAATATTTACAGTCAAGAGGTAAAAACAAATAAATTATTGAATCCTAATCCAAAGCCCATGAAGAGTATAATTAAATATAAACATTGAAAGATTCAAGATTAGAAGAAGCTCATTATATAAATTGATCTAATACCTAATTTTATGTAGGTATTCTTTTTTTTTTTTACTTTAATGTTGATATGTATAAACCTTGTCTTAAATAAAATCTACTGATAAACTTTCATAACCTTCATGGGCTGTTTAACAGGATTAAATAATTTTAATTTCATTATTTTGAAATCTAGAATAGTAGCATTGAGCAAAATTGACTCCTCATGGAATTTAAACTATTCTCTTCTCCACCCCTAGAACTTGAGATGATAGGTGAGTGGTCAGCTATATCCTACAATTAATTGTCTACAAACAGCCAGGATTGCAAACCTTAAGTATTATTAAGGTCAAAGAACTGCTGTCATACGCTAAATATCAGCTATCTTAATAATAATTTGTGGAAAGATATAGTAAAAAAGTGTGCATTCAGAAATCCTAAAAAATAATTACCTTAAACAGATGAATAAAAATAAAATCAAATCTAAGATTTAACAACGTGCGTTATTAAATATATCATAACTTAAAAAATTATTAGTTTTGTTAAAACCTACGTTATTATTAACTTGTTTATGTTGTTTAAATAAATAAATATATTTTATCCGATTTTAGTCTCAAAACAATTTTTATTTCTAAGCATGACGTTTCGGCCAATTCGGACACCTTCAAGGACAATTTATCACAGAAAGATTTTATTATACATTCGATCATTACCAATTTTATACAAATAAAAATATTATTAATAAATTATCATAGTTTAATAAAATTTTAGAACCACAACATTTTAAAGAAAAATAACTTTATGCAGGCTATTCTGCTCAGGTCATTAATTTCAATCCACATCCAAAAAGATCTTAACATTCCCTTCGTTGCAGATTTGGACCAAAACAGGTATGCATCTTTTCATTGCAAACTTCTTCCCCTCCTAACTCATTAATGATTCTTAATGTCTCATCCTTAACATAATCCTCCGGGGCGTCTGAAAAGAAGATGGGCACGGGACCTTCTAATTTAAATTAATGCTTGAAGTACCACCAATAGGTGCTTCCTTCCCAAGATTTTCAAGTGTTTGAAACATTCATCCAATTTACTTATTGTATTTATTATTTTATACAGTTGTAAATTACATTAAATAAATAAATTAATAAATAAAAAATAAAATAATTTTATTCCATATTTTTCATAAATTAATTTTACTTTAATTCTAAATAAATAAATAAATAAAAAATAAAATAATTTTATTCCATATTTTTCATAAATTAATTTTACTTTAATTCTCTGGATAGTGTAAGTTCATATTTTTGTGTCTGTTTTAAAATTTACTGAATTAGATTCCTAACAATTCTTTTCAAGCAGACGGTTCTGTTATAAAAAAAATCTAATATGCTCCATTTGGAGAAATAAAAAAAAATCTATCCTTCCAAAGCTTAGTTTTATTGAAAAGTGCCATTTTGTATTAGGAAATATGTTGGATTTAGAACAAAAGGCTTTTCATGGCATTCGTTGGAAAAACAAGCAATTTCGCTTACATCTTTGATTAGTTTTACCTTCCGCGCTCTTCCAGAAATCTCTAAATACACCTCCTCTCTTCTCCATGTTTATTTTATAATAATTATATTATAAGGTTAGAAGAAATAATATTTTGTTCTAATGAATTTTTATTCCAGTAACTATTTCAAATGCCCCGGTAGAAGTATTTTCGCCGTCCCAATTAAAAAACATTAAGGAAGGGCTGAGCTGGAGTGCCATCTTGTTACATCCACCTTTCGCCTCTTCAGTTGCCCCCTGGCTCCGGTTCTCATTATTCTTTGTCAGCTTCTTTATTGTTCCTTCTTCATACTCTTTGTTCTTTGGAAGGTGGAGTCGGACTGACTCGAGTGTTATTTTTTCTTTTATCTAATTTAAATATATCCGTTTTACATAATTTAATTATTACATATTGTATTTTTTTAAATTTGTTTATGTAACTATCAATAACGGTACTATAGAAAGGCAGTCTGTATCAAAAGCACTGTTAATAATATTTCATAAAATTAATAGCAATACAAGTGGTGAAATAACTTCCAGAATTCTATGATGAATGATTTGAAATCTTGACGACAACCTATTACATTAAATAAAAACCTATCTTTTTTGAAAAAAAAAGGATTATGCATGCCTTCTTGAAGCACTTACAACAGGATCATTGACTTGAAAGTCAACTTTTATATGGCAAATATTTAAAGGAATCTGAAAAGAATATGCTTAAACTTCGACACAGAATACACCTTAATCGTGAGGAGTTGTGCTTTAT
>NW_027105298.1:575478-601376 GCF_000696795.3 Halyomorpha halys
TTTTTTTTTTTTTTTTTTTTTTTTTTTTATAGAATTTCCTTAACTTTGTTTAGATATATTTTGTTTTATCTCTTATGATATGTTCCGGAAGTACATCATTGAAATTAGTTTTTGTTTCCGTCCACAATTACCCTCTTCATATTTTTCAAATTTAAGTCGCTATTCTTTTCCAAAAGCTCTATTTGTTGGTTTAAACCTTTCCTTTCACAGCGTACCCAAGCAATTGTTATTACAAATTAATCTAATGTACCCAAGTAGTGACACTCCTTTTTTCATCTCAGACATTAATGACCTTGATTAATAAATTATTCATTGCTGTCACCACTTTTATGCCGACGAATTTCAAATCTTTTTGTGCTTTTCTCTTTGAGAATTATTTGTAGCGTTTTCCAAGATTAAAGAAAATTTCTGTAAAACTAATAGGGAAACGTATCCACCAAGTGGACTTACTGGTCCTTTTTCCCAATCCCAAAGAAGACCAATGAAATAATTCTTATAATAGCTATTATTCCTCCTCGTCGATGCTAGTCGACTTTCTGATGGAAATTAAAGAAGCGTACATTTGACGCAGTAAGCCATCGAGGATTCTATCAGAGCCAAGAAGACAATACCTTAACTTAGCCTTGGAACGTATCGCTGACACAGCCTGCTACATCGAACAGTGGAAACTCAAAAAATGATTATTTTGAGATATTACAGTTTTAATCTTTATAGGTCTTACTTTTAATGTTACGATTACAAGCACATCTCAAAATAATCATTTTTTAATGAGTTATTGTGTTGAACGGCTGCAACATAATACATAGCAGTTTCCGAGGTCTGTCCAGATAAATGTCAAGTTTCATTACGATCTACTCCACAATTCTTAAGGTGTCCTTAAGCCTGAAATGGCCTGAAAGGACTCCTATTATTAGGAAATAATGATACCTGATGAATAATTATTTTAAATTTACGCCTACTTTTTCTCCTGCACTATTATCTGACTACGACAACTATTACTTTTGAAAGTTGACTATACTCCCCGCAAGATGTGGGTCGATAGCGATCTACTCGAGAAGAGGGTACGCTGATCCCCGAATATTACAAGCCATAACAGAGGAAGGCTCTATATGCCGAAGCAATAACAGCAAAGCTTTCCTGGCTAAGAAGGGACCATGTCGAGACTATAAAATCTACATCTCCCTTCCTTACCCTACAATATTCTTTTATCTATATTATCTTCAGATTTACAGCGAACCCTTCATCCAGTTTTATATTTATGGCATTCTAACAGTAAGAAGATAGTATATGATATTGGCTGTGATGTACCAAGATATACCGGTAATATATACTTGGGATATGATTTACAGTCCGTTGGTTCTAGTACTCTTTATTTCTATTAAATATATTTTTAATGGCTCATTATCTAACAAGATATATTATTAATTTACTAATGATTATTATAGCAACCCTATAAGATAAGTCAGTGATTCTTTAACAAGGTATCACTTCATTTTAGTGTGCCGCGAGAATCTTGAAGTAAATTTTGAATTTTTTTCTAAAGTAAACATTGTTCAATTACATTTGTTCATCAATTGATACTTAATATTTATTTGAACATTATTTTAACTGAAAGCAAGTAACATTTTAAACTTAAAGAGAGGCTTCACTGTAAAAGTTTTTGACCTATTTGTTGATAATGCCAGGCCTAATTTTTCAATCATTAAAAATATGGCGTGACGAAAAGGTTGAGAATCTATAATTAACCCTTTGCTGAAATTTTAATTTTTAAAAAATTAAGAGCCCTAAGGATATTCTGCTTACATAATTATTGAAGTTTTCTATTCGGTTGAAGGGAGGATCTAGCTTTTAGATTACTTAAGGATGACATTTTACACAAATTTTATTCTTAATACACTTCTAAATATATTTTGAAATCTTAATTTCGGCTTTTGAGGATTATTCCTATTTGTAAATTCGAAATACTTATTTATCAGCTGGAAAAGTTGGGCGATCAGCTAGCTTGTGACATAATTTAATAATATTACAAATTATTAGGTGGGGAATAAAAAAAAATATTGTAGATTATAAATTTGTATCAATCTAAAGTTTGTTACTATTGAACTTAAGACTTATGCTTTTTACCGGATTCGAAATAATCTTTTTTCTTGACAGAAAATATAATACAAATATATTGAACGTGTTAATAGTGAATTGTAAATACCAATTTACTTCTATCATCGAAATACAATTGATGGGTTACGTTAGAATGATAAACAATGAAATAGATTTTGATACTTCAGGATTACAATCTGTTAATATCTTTACTGTACATTGAGTAAATACAGAAGTATTTGAACATATGTATTTTTAATTTTCCTGTAACCATTATTTATTTTTTCCTAACGATGTTTATTTTATTATTATTGGTATCTATTTATAAGTTAGTTTCAATGAAATTTTATCTGAAATAAACTTTATATAATTGAGGGATATCAAACCAAAGTTCAGTATGTCCAATTACTATTGAAAATTTATTATGAAGGCATTATACGTAGATAAGTCAAATTATTCAATTTTTATTGGAAATATTACTTAGTAATTTCCATCTAATAAGGAAAAATTTTGAAATAAACTGAGTAATATCTAGAATTAAAATTTTAATTTATTGAAAACAACTGTACTCTTGTAAAATATATATGTTTATCTTTGTTAGAATACTCGCTAATTAATTATCAATTCTTGTGATTTAAATTTTATATGATATTGTGTAATTATTTTTTCATTTTATTTTTTTGCAGATAAACGTCCCTATAAGATGGTCTGTAGAATCTTGCGGCCCATATTTCTACTATATTTTTTCACTCTTTTGCAACTGCCGGAGGCCAAGCCACAGAAAGGTAGGATTTCATGTAACTGATATTATTTTATTTGGCTGTCTTGAGGAGCAAAAAACTTATATATATATATGTATATATTTCTTACAAAGAATGTTTAAAGGACATTTTATAGAGAAGTTTTGTTAAAAAAGATAAATACATCTTTGCTTACTTATAAGCAAGTACTTGCTACTGCACATTAAATACTTTTAATGTTAACTCTGTGACCTCAAAATATATCCTTTGAAGATGGAGTCGAGAGAGAATTTTCCAGCATATAGGTTATCATGTCGAGTTCAGCAGAATCTTTTATAAGTTTCTTATTTTCATTTTCGTTTTAATGAATAATACAATTATATAATTAATATGAACCATAAAATTATGAGTCAAAGTTTGAAAAATGAATAGGTCCGTAGAATTAATGAGCTTAGTCTTTATTCCAAAGACTTGGCGAAAGAAAAGAGCATTGCATGCTAATAATAATATTTAGATAATATTGAACCAGTTTAAGTTAATATTGAACCAGAATATAGAAATATCTTATATAGTTATAAAAATGATCGACGATTAAAATTTATATTGTAATAGACGTTAATTCAAATTTACATTTTAATCGTAATGGCACTCCAAAAATGAAAAAAACATTTATTCAACCAGTACAGCCAATCTATGAAGCTAAATAATTAATCAAGAATTTCTGCTTAGCGAAATATGAAATAATTCTATTATGTAAACTATACTACTACTAGGTCGTTTAATTTAGCAGCCAATCCAAACTGTATTTTTGAAGTTTTAACCCTTTTAAACTTAATTAAATTAATTATTAACTATTTATATTTAATCAGGATTTGAAAAATCATTTTTTTATTGGTAGTATGTTTTTGATGTTTTCCGTCCGAAAATCTATATTTTATAGATAAAGTGATTCATTCGTTTACTTATTTGTGAACTGGAAATCTGTGTTGTTTTTTTAAATTATAATTTATTTATTTTTTAAGTATCTTTATTGAAATTTACAACTGTACATAATAATACATTCAGTAAATTTGGTCTAAGATCATAATAGAGTGATACAGACATGTAGAGAAACTAACCATTGGTAGTACTCTGATGATATTTCTATATTAGAAGGTCTTTATGCCATCTTCTTTTCAGGCGCCTTGGAGGATTATTAGGAATGGAAGATGAAGCAAGGTTAGAAACTAGTGGGCTTGGGTAGTTAGGGAGATGATAATGGAAAGAATGACATCTGATTCGGGCTAGTTGGGTTACATATGGAACATTAAAGTCTTTATATACGATTTTATTTGTGACAAAGTATGGAGCATTGAGGATTTCACGAAGGATTTTGGATTGTAAGGATTAGATATGAGAAAAATTCGAAGGTTTAGTGGAGCCCCAAAGCTCAACTCCATATGTCCAGATTGGCCTTATTACAGTGATGTAGATCAGTTATATTATTTTATATATTATTTTGTAATGAATTGGAAGTTTAAACTGTTTGTCTAGAAAGTGCTGTAATAGTAGAAATCGACGTGGAGTTGTCTTTTTATTCTTGCGTGAGGATTCCAGGTTAGTCGTTTGTCCAGATCTAGCCCAATGTAGCGGATCGAAATCTGTGTATTAAAATGATTTTTTATCTTTTTATTATTTTTTGGAGGGGGGGAGGGGGTGGGGATTTTTTCCTTAATTTCATTTTAAATTATTTCTTAGGGCAAATGAATTGTATTTTAATCACTAATTTGCTCCTTTAGATGACGTTTTAACTGTTTCTAACTGTTAATTTTAAAATATTGTTTATTATAAAAAAAATAATATTAAAATGATCAAAGGAAAGTGTGTGAATTACTCTCTTGAGACTCTCAATAAGTTATTAAAAAGTAATTTGTAATAAACAGTTTGTTTTAATCAAGTGTTGTTTTGATAACACCAGTATTGATTACACATACTAAAAACATTAAATAGCATTAAAATTTTATTTTATTGCAGTCTATTATCTATTAATCTTCTGTATTTCAGAAGTTAACATACCTATTATGCTCCCATATCTATTATCTGTTTTTTATATTTATCTCATAAATAAACATTTCTCTCTTCAATGATAGCAGAATACATTTTTGTAATTCTTGTTTATTTATACTTTCAACAGTACATCTTTGTTTTATTTAATTTAATATGTTCACTTTTATAGTTATTTATATTTATTGTTATTAACTATAGTTATTTTTTGCATAAATATGTAAAAATTATATGGCACACCTTAGTTTATTTTATGTCATCAATTATCTTAGTTTGTTATCTAATTTCAGTTGTTTATACTTTTGCACTTTGTACTTTAGCTCTGAGAAAGCGCTGATTAGTGGGGTAAAACTTTGGCTCACATTAAATATTTTATTTACAATTTTTTTTTTACCGCACACTGACCATCATAAAATTATTATGATTATGGTCGGGGATAATTATTATAAAATTATTATGGTTACCGATATCATATAATTTGGAATTATTTTTAATATATTATAACAATATATTTTTATTATAACACTGAAAAAAATATGAGACTGATGCAGTGTCGTAAAGTAGAAATTAATGATGCGTTTTGAATGATTCTAGTAATGACATCTTTAGGATTCAAACTTTTACAATACTAACATAATAAGGAATATCGACGAATTTTTTTCCAAATACATTATTTTTGTTTCAAATTGTTAAATTATTGAAAATCTAATCCAAAAAAAAATGATCTGTCATAAAAAAAAAAAAAAAAAACGAAAACAGATATTTATAGATCGAATTTAAAATAAGTGTCATGACTTAAAAACCCGACATTAAAGAACGGGAAAACAATAGACAAAACAAAAATAAAATGTGTACCATTCAAAAAAACAAATTTCATAACTGTTAGATTTGAGCTTATTTTTTATATAAATAGTTAATTGTTTTAAATATGTAAAATGTTCATTCTTAAAACCACCACTAACGTGTTTTTACACTCTAAATAATTATTCAAAATATAAATGTTTAATGTCATTAGATAATATTTATGCACTGCGTAGCGTGTGAAAAAAATTAAATAATATACTACAAAAATCCACGTGGTTTGATTTTACAAACGAAATGTTTCTAATGATTTAGTGTTTACTTAATTCGAAAGATTATACTTGTAGTTTTTAATTATGGATATAAAAATCTCAAATGAGAATCTATTAAGTATTATAGCCCGGTCTTCAACGATTTTATCATAGCCTATTTCTTCTCCTCGTATCTTATCTTTTAACGCTTGATGATGACCCGATTTAGACATTCTGCCATTTATAAACCATTATATACTGCATTAAAGTCCTTAACAACGATTTTTCAGACAACGTTGTAAAGATAAAAAGCATGTCCGTTCTCAAAACTGTCCCCAACTTTTTTTTTTCTACACGATGAGAACGCAATATTTTTGTTTTAAATTGTTAAATTATTGAAAAAAAAAATTATCTCATAAAAAACAGATATTCACATCTTGAATTTAAACTAAGTGCCCATGACTTTCAAACCCGATATTAAAACACTGAAAACGCTAGACAAACCAAAAATAAAATATACAGCATTCCAAACTGTTATCCCCCGGCCAGCGGCTCCTGGGCCAATATTGTAACCCCCGCCTTTAGCGGACCCAGCCCATAATTATAATGCCAATTATAATGATGAGGTTTTCATAGGGTGGGTTTGTCACTCCTACGCCTATTTTTGTGAGTGCCACCCATTGGCTTACGGACCTCACAATTGCCCGGGGGGAGGTTGTAAGTGAGTATTGCATATTTGTATGCTTGAAAAAATCCCGGGTAGGGCCGGGGATTCGAACTCGTAACCCTCGGGTTGGTAGACTGGCGCGTTTATCACGCTGCTACTGTGACCCCCCCATATATAAATATATTGTTATTTATTTGTTTGATAAAGGAGGTAAGAAAAAAAAACAGCATTAAAAAATCTACAGTACAGATGGAAACAACAATGAGGAAGTAAACTTCGTTTTCATTTATAAACAAAAGTATTAACAAATTAAATTTAAAAAAAATATATTGTATTAAAACAATTATTAAAAATATTACTGCCAGATGTCTTTCCTTCGGTGTTTTATTCACTTCTATTCATGTTCCTCGTCAAAGTTAAATAAAATTTATACCTTCCTAATTGTACCAACACAATATATGCTTTGAGCAAGATTAGAGAATAGTGGATTTCCCTTAATTGAACTCCTTTAATTATACAAGCAGAAAGCTATAAGCTTGTAATATATTAGTGTTGACGGGATTGCAAAGTAAGTAAACTGATACTAGAACGGAAATAAATTAATAAGTGATCATACCTAAAATATTTTGGAACCCCAGTTAAGTTCACGAAATTAATATTGTCTAATTGGTAAAAACCTAGTCCTTGGATAAATTATTGTATTTTATCAACTCTTGGTTTAATTTGTCAATATTGATGAAAACATAACATTATTTTTTTTTTATATATTCATGCATTTCAAAATTATTTTATTACCTATTTCAAAACACGATAATATCAATTCAACAAAGTTGTAACCTGAATTTTTGTTGGCCAGCGCCGTGCGCAAAATATTTGCAATTGCAATTATAATTACATTCATATACATATACTTCAATTAGAAACCAAGGTATGAAATTAAAGTTCTGATTAGTAACTTCAAATCATTGGTGAACCGCTGTAATTAACTGAAATAATAATTACTAATTGAACCAAAATAATTCTAATCACACTTGACTTTAAATAGTAGTTGCTATTACATTTTTCTAACGGTGGTCCAAGGTGGAAGGGAGGGTGGAGGTCATTTTGAGCAGTTCCTGTAATTAAAATTATTGTAAATGAAATCAGAAAAATAATTAATACTATTTATTTAGTTATAAACCAAGAAATTTTGTAATAAAATACTAATCTCTTTTTGGTGCTTCTTTTTTAAAATTTTTTTCTTCCTCACAACCTCAATTGATTAGGGAATGCAGGCTTGTTTCGCACCATATTAATGCTTAATACATAATAATAATGAAGTCCTAACGAACCCAAAAGTTCCATGCCGATACAACCAATCGCTCACCACATACATCCTTCCAGTGATGCCCCTCCAAACCCAATTCTACTTAATCAGTTTTAACGCAATCCTTCCATTTACGTTTCGGTCTATCCCTCGGACGTTTACCCGTCGGTTCAGTGTTTATTAACATTTTAGGGATCCGCTCGTTTTAAGCCCTAAAACCATACACACCCACATTATACGCCGCAATCCAATCTTATTCGACGTGCAATCTTATAACTTGAATTATATTTACCGCGTGTAGGTCACTTAATTCAGTGTTGTGTATTCTTCTAAATTCTCCCGTCAATTTATCTTTTTTCGGTTCGAATATTTTACGTAATTCTTTATTTTCGAAAACCTTAAGGCGCTGTTCATCCCCTGGTGTAAGAAGCCACGTCTCGCATCCGTGAAGAACAGTGGGAAAAATAATAGTTTTATAAATTATATTTTTTAAGTCTTTGGATAGAAGGCGCGAGCTAAGCAGTTTCAAAATTGAAAAATTGCAAGCATTTCCCGCCTTCAACTTCGCTTTTAGTTCCTCATCAATTTGGTTTTTTCTCCTATATCTATATCACCGAAATTGCTGGCGTTTCTACCAAAGCTTAATACATGAGTTTTTTTTTGGATCTGGGATGTTTAGTCTAGCCAATGATAAGTAATAGTTGCTTTAAATGTCTAAAAACTTTTAGAAATACTAAACTTCAATTTTTAACATAAAATCTTGGAACTCTTATCTTCTGTTTTGGCAGATCCAACCCAGTACATTTATAGGAATTTTTTTCTTCTTCAATTTGGCACCTCTTACATTTTTAAGGGGGCTTTAAAGTAGAGTTATTTGAATTTTCTGATAAAAACCACGTATAACAGCTAAGAATACAAAATTTGATTTTTTGGTCTCATACCTTGAATTGGACTATGGGTCATTTGGTCTTTTTTGTTCCTCTTAAGTTACAATATCTGCTCCCACAATATGACTACTCACTTATAGGACTCCTTGCATGTCCTGCAAAGATAAAATTAATCTTTATTAAAAATATTATTCAATTAGTAACTAAGTTTCGGGTTTGTAGTTTACAATCTATTCTAATAGTGTTCCTAATGCTGCTTATATGTTGCACTTTCCTTTCCTTTTCTGTTATAAAGTAGATGTTATGAAACAAAAAAAGGTAAAGAAATACACTGACACAATAGTACAGGATTACTTAATAAAACTTTTATCTGAAAATGGATAAACGACCCTAAAACGTTCTTAATAATGTAATAATATTTTAATTAAAAGCTAATTTAATTAGGAAAGATATATTTATAAAAAAAATCATAAGATGTGAACTGTAATTGGGTGTTTTTTTATAATCAACGACTCATGCATTCACAACACTGTATACACACACAACAAATTAAAACTACTGTATTGATAATGTCTCTAGACATGTCTACCTGAGATTGTTGTACCTTGTTTTTCTAAGCCCTAATGAACATCAAATAAGTGGACCGAAACCTCTATACACATAAAAAAGTTTAAAAATTACTATTATTAGAGTGCTACCAATGGGTAGTTTCTCTACATGAATGTAAAACTCCAATTTAACTAAGATCAGATTTACTAAATGTACAGTTGTAAATAGCAATAAATAAATATTATAAAAAAAAATACTATTGGTGTTGCTATGCTGCACACACCCTCAACTAACTTAAGCTAGATTTTATCTGCACTCAACAATATATATTTTTTTATTTGAGATCATTAGTTGAAGTTTTGGCGAATTCGAGTTTTTAATTCAAAAATTATTATTAGATTGTAAGTAATTTGTCATTAATAATAAAATAATTAATTGTGAGTTGCTTATAAAAATTTAAAATGAAATTCGAATGGAATATGTTACAACGGTCATTATTTTAAGCTTTTTTTTAAATATTTTTCTAGGAGTAAAAAATTAGCACTATGGATTTTTGTGGCCTTAATACTCATATAAGAAATATTAACTAAATGAACACACACCATAAAAACGGGCACTGTTCAAATCCCACTGCAATAAAATTGTTTCAAAAGATCCCAGAAACATTTCTTTCAGATAACCAAGATTAATTAATTATATTTTAATGTTTTACAACCATCCTACTTACCGTCAGCTCATTCCTATGTCCGTTTCATAACGACATTTAAACACAATTCAACTTTTTTAGAAACTTCCCTTGGGAAACATGTTTTAATGTATTCAGCTCTTAATTGAAAGCTTACAAAATTTATTTAAATTAATTTTTTATCATGTTTGAAGAGGCTGTGTGTTATTTCAAAATACATCCCAGAAAAATACAGGAAATATTATTTTCGTGAACAAACAAAACCTGGAAATAAAAACAGAGGAATTTTAATGTCTTCCGGGACTCGGAAATTTGTATCAATTCAATAGTTCTAAACGTGTTATCCTTATGAAATGAAATCTTCAAATTAATAATTGCTAAGCGATTTAGTACTAATTGATTTTATAAAGTACTTATCTGTTCAGGGCTGCTTTTTGGCCCCAATAATGAGTGACGATTTCATAGGTAGATTTTTCGTTCAAGTTTTACTTAATAGTGGTTTTAGATAGGAGCTATCTTAAAAAAATATTCAGAATTTTTTTTTTGTTTTGTAGAAGACCCACCAGTTACTCTCTCACTTGTATTACACATTCCCTTATATTTTTATAGCTGCAGACTTTGTAGACAATTTTCCCAGATTTTCCAAATTCCTATATATATAATTGTACTTTTTTTCTTCTTTTGCTCTAGATTCTTCATTGTGGCATATCTAGCGTGTAAGGGCCTCCATTCAAGGCTGCCAAACCTCATAGTCCTAGCAGAATTCCTTCAGTAGTTGGAATGATTTTTTCCCGATCCTTTGGGTATACTCTTTATATAAAATCTTATAACTTTCGCGTGGTCCCTTACCAGCGGGTCGAGCTTCCATTGCCTTTCTGGGTTCCCGGTCCTGACGTATTCTACACACCTGAAGAACCACTTAAGCTGTATTTTTTCTAGGGTAGATTTTAATGCAAGAATTTCAAGCTACTCATTTCTGCTTTCACGGTCTGTTCTAGTTTTTCTTACATTTCTACGTAAGTGCTCCATTTCAGATCTGCCTATCTACTTGTCAAGCATGATTCAGTTCTTCGTCCCGTTAGTGAGATTAGGGATGTATAATGGTGTTTAAACATGGAACTTGGTTTCGTGGCTGACATCTGGATGGCCAACGATGCAGATACATATACAAGAATAGATTTTGTTGGCCCCAACAATTATATGTGCTATTTTCCAATTTAATTTCCGTTCTCTATGTATGTTGGTGCCAAAGTAGTTTTCAACCACTTCTAGATCCTCATCGTTACATACCTTGAATTTTATTTATTTATTTAGGAATAAGAATGAATTCTTGTCTTTAAAATTACCTTATTTTTTATAAGAATAAAAACCTACCCTAGTAAAATATAATAGCTCTAGTATTACTCAGCTACTTTATCTTTCTAATAACGCAAAAAAACAATTACCCTCAACTTTGAAGAAAACGCCGAGGCTTGGTAATCAGGACAGTATTTTCTTCTCCAGTCCTACGTGACGTAGAAGCTAATGCGTTTCCAAAATCAGGAGCTGGGGGGGGGGCATTGTCCGAGTACCGGGCTGGAATCTGATCAATCATTTAACAAAAGGACTCCAACTCGGGCTGATAGAACCCTTGGGATGTTGTATTAGCAAAGAGGCTACTAATTATCTCCAAACTTGAGATTGAACTGTCTAATTGGATAATTCTGTTAATACAGATCTCGAATCTCAGCTGTTCAGTTTCGGTTCCCCGCAGCTGGTGTTGATTGGCCTCAGAGATGACCGAAATAAGTTGTTTATTTGGGATCCGTAGTCAGTACGATTAAACGGATTTGCCACGAACCTTCTTCATTTAGTATTCGGAATTTATTTATCTACTCTTAAAAAAGATAGTAGTATTTATCGATTATAATAAAAATATTCATATAGTCTCACACTGTTAATGTTCTTGTAACTCTTACATTTCGGTCATTCCGGCCATTTTCAAGGATCTTATTTATAACATCACAGCTGACACTGTTATCAAAATGTTGCATCATTATCCAATTTCACTTATTCTGATTCTTTTTGGTTTACAATGTATATTACAATCTATAACTTAATCAGTTCTATCACTCATAAAGAGTTACAAGACAATAAACAGTGTGAGGATATGGGGATATTTTTTATTATAGTTGATTAACAAATCTGTCTCAAACAAGAAATTAAATTATATAAAAATAAATAATATTAAATTATATCAGATTTGTAACAATGTCCTTCCACGTCAACTCAGCACACTTTTGAAACTTACCATGTCAGATTCCCTTCAAATTTTGTAAAAGTGTTGTATGGGTATAGGATTCAAAAAATAATTAAAACTATTTAGATGTATCCACTCGTTTTTAATCACAGACCTGTTTTCAAAAATGGGCTAAAAGCAGAAAAAACAACTTTCGGAATTGCATAGAAAGCAGAAAAACTACACCATCTCAAGCACTACAGAAAGGAAAGAAAACCAACCATCAACCAAAGGTGAAAAACTCCATACTAAGGCCTTTAAACTCCATAGTATATCTGGGCATCAAATTAGATCGCCACATAACATTGTCAGGGTCATTTCTACATGAAAACCAAACAAGCCTTAGATCATACCGGAGACCTTCGTTTATGGTCACCCGTATTCTCACTAAGCCTCAAACTCCAAATTTACAAAAGTATCTTGATAGCAGCACACCTACATGGTGCTCTGCACTTCACAACTCTCAGAGACGTGTCAAAGCGCCATGTACAATGCTTCCAAGAGACTATGTTGCAGAAGATTGTGCGGCTAACATCGTGTTCATCTGGCAAAGGCAAATAAAGTTTTTTGACTCTCTACAGCAACGAACAAATCCACTGTTTAGGACTTTTTCACAAGTGTCCCCTCTGGTGCGTTGGCAACAAACCAGCAGCCAATCAAAATTCAGAAACGAAATGTCAGGATACGTATTAGATATTAAGTGTTAAATAAATGTAGTCCAGACGTGAATAATGAGTTAGTTAATAAGCCTGAAGGTGAATTAGGAGATTATTTATTTATAATGACCCACTTATTTCACTCTTAATAATTAAACCGGGTTGTATCCGTAATCACTCACTTAATCACTATTGTTCCTAAAGTTTAATATTTTCGGTTATGCAAAAGCATGATTGTTTACATCGGGACCTGCTCGTGCTATACTGCAGGTGTCCCAAGTGTCTTTTTAGATGATAACTAAAATTATTAGTGTGGAAAAGGGGGGGCTGAAAATTGTGAGACTTTTCTGGCGATAACAATATGCATGTATTTCCTTTTATTTATAAAGTTAATTCCCTGGAGGGGCAAAGTGGATTATTGTGTTAGTCCAGAAATCTTTATCTATAATAATATAATATAGGAACAAATTTGGGTGGTCTCTTATCTATAATATAATCTGCTATGTGATGTCTTCGCCGCCGCAGTGACGTCTTTTAGCCGTTTTCCTCCTCTAGGTTCAGCGGTTGCCGAAATGGTGAAAACCATCTATCCTCGCCTGGTGTCTGAAAAGACGTCTTTCTTCCTCCGTGGCTGGCAAGCGTGTCCTGGACTCTGGCGTGATGGTAGGGGTAGGCCAGGTCCTAGCTTGCAAGCTGGCTTAGGCTGGAGCGGCATTGCAGTCGCAGCGTCTTGGGGGCCTTCCGGTGTCCGCGGAAAGGAGGGGCATCAGAAAATGAGACCCCCGACCCCGACTTTATATTAAACCAAAAATTAACCGAAAAATTCGGATTACTTAAATCCGAGAATAACAGTAATATAAAAATATCGCAGTTAACTAAAATAACTATTTATTCAAAGCTACATTTTTATTGAATTAATATTGATAATACTAAAATTCTCCATTACCTTCTACGACTTTCTACGTTAAATATTATTATTCCTAAAATCTTTGACTTTCCAATGATATATTACAGATCTTATTTCCGGAATTGCATTTTTAAAAAAAAAACATATTTTTCCTCTGATCTCCTTAACTTGATAATTAAATCCTTTCATTGCTTTTATTTATCTATTTTTATTGTTACGAATTAATAAGTTTATGAAAAAGGGGGTTCACAGACATATAGACGATTTTGTAAGACGTGGTAATTTGGACTTCAAAACGAGTATATTCGGTGAAAACTCGAATTCAAAATTTTTCCCGATACTTTCACTTATTATATATTTCATATTTAGGTAAATAAAAGTAATAAACGACATACAATCTACTTACCAATCCATATTTCTGCTCTGGAATTTTTGCACAATTCATACTAAACAGAAAAGTCCCTGACTAACTATAACCTTGTCATAACAATTATAACCTTCTAAGTTCAAAGTATACTGTTGAACTTGCTATCTGGTAGCTTACTGACTTCCCAACTTGTCATATCTTAACTCAGTACGTCTGACGTAATAGTTGAATATTCATTCGCTTAGCCTTGGATAGACTAACTTTGGAAGACCGTATTATCATTGTATAGAGGGTCATATATCATTTCAGTTCGTGAAGGTTCTACTGAAAATTATTTACTAACGGATTTGTAGATCTTTTTATATTCGATGACATCTGCCAATACGATTTACTGCCATCCGTGAAAAAGACTTAAGCTTAGAACTTACGGTTAAGCCTCTCTTAGATTGATTATTTCAGCTGAAGGTTTTCACGGAGCCTGGTGCTGCCAGGAATTGAGAATCCTTTAAAAAATTATTCCTAAAATCAATAAAAACTATGCGTCTTGTCAAAATTTTACGGTTATTTGTCATCGGCTTTACTAAGAGTTGTTGATTCAACACACTAAAGGATCAGTGGTTATCGTTCTAGAGACTGATCGCAAAAAAAACAATAAAATATTATAAAAGCACAGTCAATTTTTATATTTGTCGATTTTTCTTTTGATATCTGATATTTTAGTAAAATTGTTCATTAAATATACAGTAAAGGTATTGCGATAACAGACTTTTAGTACTGCAGAATGTTTTTTTTTAATTTTGTTTCGATTTTCCCTGAAATAACGACTTTTATTAAACTAGGTAAACAAATGAACAATGAAGTCATATTTAATACCGGATAAGTCTTATCCTCGTTGAAATAATCTGTGAGGTCTTAAATGACAAATTAAAAAAATAAAATTCTTAAAATATAAAGAGCTATGGATAAATGCAAAATGTTAATGAATTTTATTTGTAAATAAAGGAGAAAAATAGATATTTCTAATTTTAACCGAAAAGCCGAGACCACCCGATGCTTCCCGGTTGCAATGCTGATTCTTTATCTTTTGTTAAATTGTTGTATTCTTGGCAGAAACCAGATTTATATTAGTTATTTTGAACACAAGAAATCCTGAAATACGAATTTTTGCTAAAAAAAAAAAATAATCATTTATTTTTCATTATGTTTGCCTTCCCTGTTCATTTTTTTTTCGAAAATTTCGATAACTACAACACAAGCTGTAGGGACGTAAGTGAAAGTGTGCATCGCACCTGCTCCTTAGCTCATATATACATATGAAGGGAATACTCCCACAAGGAAATGTACGTGACAAGTCAATAAATTAGTAATTGAGTTCAAGTACTATAGCAAGCAATTCTACTCTAAATTGAAATGGACGCAATTTATTTCGAGAATCAGCTTCCATATAAGATTCAGACTGACATTCTGTGTAATCTACATTTCAAACCACAAAAAATAAATTAAATTTGGAGAATGAAAGATGAATTCAAAATCCTAACCTGCTCGGGATATCCTGAAGAATATCTTCAGCCACGTAAGAGAACTAAAGGCCTACAGGATACCTAGTACAGAATTACCCCTCTCTGTAATGCTCTCGTAGGATGGAACGGAGTCTGTTAATGCCAGTAATTTGTAAGAGGAAATAAGATTACCTAGACTAGAGCTCTCCTTTCTCTAATGCCCCTGCCTCTTCCATTAATAATGTGAGCCGCTTTTTGGTCTTAGGCCAGTCCTTGGCTTTCATAGTTTCTGTCTTGAAAACATATTTCTCATTACAACAGATAGAGCTCAAGAATACTATATTGAGAATTTATAAATGAGTTTGATTAATTTCTTCCTGGCTGGTTGGTTTGGCTACTGCTTTCCAGTTTTCTGCATGCAGTTCTTTCGCATCTTTGGTTACTGGAGAACTCCAATATCGTCCAGAGTGCTTCAAATACAAGGAAATTGGGTTCATATAAACTGATGCAGAGAGATATTGAACGCCGATTTCATCAGTGAAATAATACTGCAATAAATTAAAAATGGCTCCGTTACGACATAACCCAAAGGAAAGAAGTTCGTGGACCACCTGATCGTGCTTTAACATCAGCCATCCAAAACAAAATTTGTGGCGAAAAAATTCCTACTATTGGATGCGATAATTTTGGTGTCGTGTATTAAAATTTCCTCAAACCGAGTGAAATCATTGTTGTACAAGATCCGGGAAAAAAGCAGTTAATTCACCCCATTTTTTTTATTAATTAATGAACTATGCATAATTACTAGTCTAAATTAATAATTCTGTCAAGTATACGCAGGGGGCGTAAAAAAAAATGTCGACTGTTTCAAAAAGTTAAAAAATAGTTAATTTTTCATTCCTTATCTTAGTATAATTTGTCTATATCTTCTATGAGTCCTAATAGAGCTATTTACATTCCGTAGATCCCGAGATACAGGTTTTTACAAGAAGCAGCATTTCATAAAAAATGTACTGAAAAATCATTAGTTAGTGAACTTATTTTGAGAAATCTACATCTCAAAAACCTTTCAACGTACAGATGTCTATTAGTACTCAAATTAAATCTAGTTCTATATACTATTTTCGTAGAAGTAGTAGTTTTTATAATATTTAACAAAAAAAAATCAGAAAATGTTAATTTCTAGCTGTGATGACATTTTTGATTTTTGAAAAAAAAAATAGATTTCAGGGACGTATATATGTCTGCCAGCACTCAAAATAAAGGCAATTAAGCATACTATAAAGTAGTTTATGACACGCATCATCCAAGGGTTAGTAGCTTTTATGATATTCGCATGAATTTTGTGGAATAAAAACTACTACTCCTACGAAGATAAACGTATTTAACTACTTTATAGTAGATTAAACAACGTTTAATTTGAGTCCTAATAGATACCTGTACATTGAATGGTTTTTGAGATGTAGTTTTCCCAAAATAAATTCACTAACTTCTGATTTTTCAGTACATTTTTTATGAAATGTTGCTTCTTGTAAGAACCCATATCCTGAGATCTAAGATCTAATAGGGCTCATATTTTAGCAAATTTATTCTAATTAAATGATTTTATCTTAGGATTTCTTGTGTTGTTGGTAGTTTCAAAGGTATAGAGCTCTAAATGAAAAATTATTTTTTTCAACGTTTTGAAGCAACCACCATTTTATATTCTCCCCACCTATACTTGGAAGACTCATCAATTTAGACTTGTAATATATATAGTTTTCATTAAAGTAATAAAAAATTGTGGTGAAATAATTGCCTTTGTTTTTCCTCTTGGTCTCTTGAGCTATTAGAAGGAATCTCCACTGAACATAATAATTGAGATTGAGTCGTGTAATCGTGGAAAAACTCGTTCAACAGTACTCCAAGTATTTACCTAATACCAAAAATATCGTCCCACATGATAATGCTCGTTATGATGTAATGTAAAACTTTTACTGATACAGTTTAAACATCTTTAAAGGATATTTAAACTGGGATTTGGCATTCGTTTTACAAGTTTTTTTTCTTCTTTTTTTATATTCAGTACTATAAAATACATAATATAAATATCTATTTACATATAAATGTGAACACACCTTTTTTATATTATATTTGGATCTATATTAAAATATATATAACCACATTAAACATTTAGCTAAATAAACTTTTTTTATTTATTTTAATTTATCAAATTAAAACAGTACTGAGGTTAGTACTTTACCTTTTTAATATTACTAAATTATTTTCGATATTATTAGGTTTACAAAAAAACATAAATATTACAAGCTCAATCAGTATACATAAATTAATTAGTAGCGTGTTGATCAATTAATGGAAGGAATGTGACGTAATGGTTGACGTTACATTCCTTTGTCTACTCTAGTGTACTGGTATATTATCTAAGCATCATGACCTCATTAAATTTGCATTTGCGCCTTCTGTTATCTATTCACCTATAATTTGGGTTTCTTAAATATTTTTTAAAGTTTATAATATACGGTGTTTAACACCATATCCACACCTCAATCTTAACTCAGACAAATGTATGTGTATATAATCTGTTAATTACAAGTTAATTGATTATAACAATATAATAATGTTTGATTTTTAATTATTGTCAGTAAGCCAATAGTATTGAACGGATTTTCAAAGAAAAAAAATTTAACTAATACATTGTTACCGAGTAACGATGTTTAAACTAATCATTGGTATGAATTGAATTACTTTCTTTGCAATCTAGATTTTTATTTTGATTTTATTTAGAATCTTAGATACTTTCTTGAGACTAATTATGTTGTTTAAATTAATAATTTATTTTTTATCCATTATAGTCTCAACACATTCTATTTTATTTAGTCCGACGTTTCGGGCAATCGGCCATCCTCAGGGACAATCTACCACAAAACAGCTTTTATTACATGTATGACCCCCAACAATTCAAAATATTTAACAATATATTTTATAATTTAATAAGAATAAAAATTCTTCTTTTATCTTATTGAAAGCTGATTCGAACGACTTTATACTTTATACAGTTCTGTAAGCTATTTTGTGGTAGATTGTCCCTGAGGATAGCCGAATTGGCCGAAACGTCGGGCATATAAAGAAAATAAAATGTGTTGAGAATGTAATGGATAAAAATTAAATTATTTATTTAAACAACATTAACCAGGCTCAAGAATGTATCTAAGATCATAAATAAAATAAGATAGTACTGTATCCAGTAAGAAGTGGTTCGAAATAGCTTTCAATAAGAAAAAAGAAGAATTTTTCTTGTTATTAAATTATAAATAATATCGTTAAGTATTTTGAATTGTTGAGGAACATACATGTAATAAAAACTATTTTATGGTAGATTGTCTCTGAGGATGGCCGAAACGTGGGTCTTGTAAAGATAATAAAATGTGTTAAGACTAATTCGTATATTCGTAGTGCGAACATAATTCCTTAAATAGTTTCTCAATGTAATTATAAATAATTAATTATAAATGTAATTATAATAGATGTAAGAATCATACTGGAAAAAAAAATAAAATAAACATATTTGTCCATTGTTCGTTACAATGTTCGCTCAGCAAAATGATGTGTTATTTAAATGTATTGCATCACGTTACGGTTTCACAATTGAAGATTAATGTAGAGACTCGTTGGAAAATATGTAAAAATTCTAAAAAGGAAACGTGTGGGCTAAAAGAAAAAAGGCGGGGCGGTGAGATTGAGCTTTGGTTTAGGGGAAGCCGGGGATCGGGGTCCAAAGCCGGGCCTGTGATAATCCTTTCTTTCACCGGCGTCTCTGATATATCGCACTCCCTTTCAGATACCTACCGCATTATAAATTCCAGAGAGAAGTATGCTGTATTCCATTATATCTCGTATATACATGCATATTTTACTTACTAACTTAACCTTTGTTAATCAAATGGATTTAATACTTTCAACTCTATGTTGGACTCCGGTTAACTTGAGATCACCGTTTGTATTCAGCAAAATTCACGCATGGATTTTTCAAGTTCCATTATAGTTCAATAAAATCTAAGGCTGTTCCTACAGTAATGCCATCAAAACTTGTTTGACATATCCGAGAAGCCTCTTTATTTTATTTAATGCCCTATTTGGAATTTAGTTGTTCTTACACCAGTCATTGAATGCGCATTTAGTTATAAGTAAAGACCGTCTTTTGTATGAAAATTGAAAAACGGGCTCTAAAAACCCAAAATGTACAAAATCGTCTAGTGAAAACCCAAATCCTGCAATAATCAACTTTATTGTTCAATTAATAATTTAAAAATTCAGGTTTTTGCAAATTAGTGCTATTGTTCTGTTCGAAATTTGAAAACATAAATTATGAAGGATGAGAATCATTATTCATTCGAATTATACACGATTCGATGGAATGTTTTAACAACGAATTGTAATCCCTCGTGTCATTTTAATGCTTAAACTACTATCCTTAGGTATTCTTCAAACCTACTGTCATGTACATGTTAATATCAAAGCATAAAGTTACTTTTTTCACATTTAATTTCTTTATGGAAGATCGATGGTTGTCCGTGTGTAATAATAGAAAAAGAAGATGGTCCAGGGGCGGTCAAAGAAAAAGTCAAATAGTTATTAAATTATTAACATTGAGCCAACGTTTCGCCTTTCGTAACAGGGTTTTATCAGGGCTAAAAAAAGATACAAAAAACTTGAATGATGTAAACATGAATTAGAAAAGTAAATGAGAAATTAAAAAAGATGTACAATGAAACGTAAAAGCTAAATAAGAATAAAAGAAGGTTATAGACAACTAATGGAAATAATAACAGATAAAAAGAAGAAATATAAATTACAGTACAAACTAAGAGATGGAAAAAACGAGGAATGAGAATAAAATCAACGTATTTTACAGACCAGAATTTAGAGAAAAAGTGAACTGTTTGACAGGATGTATGGAGAGGAGTGGAGACTGACAGTTTAATGTAAGTTAGATTAGAAAATAATTTTAAGGTAAAGTTTATAGAAAATTAAAGAAAATATTAAAAATAGGCAAACATTAAATGATAAATTAAATAAAAGGGGGGGGGAGAAATTATATTAAAAGAAAATTATAAATATACAAGGTTAAAATATACAAATAAATGAAGTTAAAAGAATAGATACAATAAATATAATATGATAAATAGAAGATTACAAAATAAATAGGGGTACACAGGTGTGTGAATTATATAATAGAAACATTGATATTAATAAAGTAATTAGTATGCAAGTATAATAAAATTGGAAGTAACATATGAATATAAATTAAAAAAAAGATATATAAATACAAATGAAAAAGAATGGATAGTAAATATAAAATATAAAGTATTATAATTAATGATGGGGATGGGAATATGAAAATAAAATCTGATTAAAGATACATATGAACCAGGTTTCCTGTTTTGTCTTTTACCTGACTTTATTTTTATATTCTAACCTCTATAATCAATTGTATTACTTTATATTTTCCATTCATTGCTTTTCTTTTATATTTATTTACCTTATTTTAAATTTAATCACTATTTGAGTTTTGGTTTGGCTGCACCTGGACTATCTTCATTTTTTATTAATTCCTTCATATTTTATCTAAATGATGTTTTGTCCAATATATACCTAATTTCCTCTGACAATGTTCGAGTAGGTTTACTGTATTTATTCAGCATGTATAAAGTGATGACAGTGATCTACCTGAAGCTATAAAAAATGATATAAATATAATGCCAACAAAAGGTGGAGGTGACACTGCTAACCAAACGTGCCGCCAAATGCACGTCGATGGCCAATGACTATATTGAACTTGGGAGGGATCAATTCCTTGGTTATTCCCCTCGGGAATCAATTGGAATGAATTCCAAGAGGAGTTTACCTAAAGAATTGTCACATGAACTGTGTATCGAACACCTTCAACGAAGAAGCCAGCTGAAATCCGGCCTTCACACCTTGAAAATTCGTCTCAAGAGATTACTTCCGGCTGATGATCATCCAAAATCAACCCCTCTCAACCTCTAAAAGAGATCCAGATGTTGTAATTGCAGAAACTGGAATAAGTGGACTCACAAACTACTCCTGTGTGAAATTTAATTTAAATTACAGCCAAGAAATTTGCCCCTCATGCGAAACCATCCGATTTTGAGAATCCTTGACCGCACCCTACGAAGAGTTAACATCCAAATGTTGGATATCTACAAATATATGCAATATCCTAAACTTAATAATAAACTTTGCAATGGTTAATCGTTTCATTGCTCTAATTTCCTCCTTAAGCTCTAATTTATATCAAAGCCAGAGCTAAAATTGGCTTTAAAACCTTAAGGTTGTTAAGAATGAACCTAAGTTAATGGAAGTCACTGACTTCATTATATCAGAATAAAGCACACCTTACACGACAAATATTACTGAACGTGGTACATATAAATATAACACACGAGTCAGTATTTTAACCACAATATTCCACTAAAACTGTCAATATATTGACGAAACTCAATATTGATCGCGTGGGAGGTCCTCAAGTAATGACGAGAAAAGATATTATTGCAGTTGATTCTCACCGTGGTCAATGGAATCCCTTCCACTTAATGAGAAACTTAAGACATTGAATTTTAAAATCGTAGTTCGCACTAATTGCTGCCCATAAAAATATTATCTGACCCACCTAAACATATCACCCTCCTTCTGGCTTTTTTTCTGTTTAGTTTGTGTATATATATATATATATATCACACTATTCCTCCACATTCCCTACTTTTAGAATCTGTTTCAACATTATGGCGAGATTTATCTTCAGAATATCGGAATTAAATTGAATTAAGAAAATAAATATTGTTATCATTTTAAATTTATTTATTAAAATTTAAATTTGATGAAATAGTAAGTTAATGATAGAAAAAAAAAAACTTTGACGGATCAATTACATGAAATTTTTGGCCATTTTGACGAGCACAGTGTATCCAAATAAATAAAGTTTCATGTAAATTTTGATTATAATAAGTAAAAAAATTAAAAATAACCATCTTTAAGTTTCTTGGTTTAATTATTTAATTTTAGATTATTAAAGCTTAAATTTGGAAAATAAATTACAAGTATGATCAACATTTATGTATTATTCATGTTGTGTATTCACAATTTCAATGTTTAAACTTTCATCTTTTGTTCACATGGGCAAGTTTATTTGGCTTGATAATGTCTACTTGGGCGGGATGACTCTTGAGTGATGTACTGTTTTGTTTAGTTTGTTTCAGTGTTGTTTAAATATCATTTGCGTTACGAGTATACTGAATATGTGTCATTATATGTGTTTGTTTTTCAATATAAATAATAAAGATCCCAACTGGTACTTCTGAATTCATAACATCTCAAATATTATTCTGGCTCATGTATATATGATTGTAAATATAAAATAATGTAAGCAAGACTTTACTTTATAATTAATCCTCATACAAGACTAAAAAGACAAGAAACTGCTCGTAGATTCCGACTATTGCAACGTTTACTAGACAAACGGTCTAAATTCCCAATCCATTACAAAAGACTGATCTACATGACAATTATAAGGCCTATCTGGACATACGGAGTTGAGTTTTGGGGCTCCACTAAACCATCAAATTCTTCCAGAATCCAATCCTTGCAGTCCAAAATCCTTCGTAAAATCCTTAATGTTCCTTACTTTGTCACAAATCAAGTCATCCATCAGGACCTCAATGTTCCATATTTTGCCAATTTGGCCAGAACCAGATACCGTTCCTTCTATAATAAACTTCTCAACCACCCAAATCCACTTGTTTCTAACCTGGCTTCTCCTTCATCACCTAATAATCCTCCTAGGCGTCTGAAAAGAAGATGGCCTCGAGATCATCTCCTCTAGAAATGTTATTGGAGTTCTATCAGTGTGTAGAGTCTCCACATGTTTGTATCATGTCACTATGTCACCTACAGCAAATTTACTTTTTCTATATATGTGTATACAGTTATAAATAACAATAAATAAATTATAAAAAAAAAACTTTATAATTAAGAATCCCTGCATGCCTCTTCATAATAATATTATAGTAAATTGATAAATGCGATACCGTTAGAGAAGAACTCCAATGATTAATTATAAATATTCAAATCTAGCATACCATAGCAAGGGAGTCTGTGGTATCTACTGCTTGAGCTAAAAGCCTACATTTTTAGTCGGTTCCCATCAGGAATAGGTAGAGATACATAATACAAATATATAAAATAAATACATAGATATATTAATATAAATACATGGTTATATGAATAAATTCAATATAATCCGTGTCCGGGAGCCACTGGGCGGGCTTACAACACCTGAAACACCATACACTGATCATGTGGTATTACCCAGGGAGCACCACGTGGAAGGAATCAACCTACTTCTACCTACTGCTTAGTTTCTGAAATGCGTTTCGCTAACACGGTTTTTGTAATTATATCAGTATGTAAAATTTTAATACCAATTCAGTTCCTTTTTTTTAACTTATCAATTCTAGCATATAATTGTATGTTATAAACTGACCTTATTGAAAAGTTCAAGAATATTAGGAATATATATACACATTTTTTGTAAGTATTTTTAGTTATGTTTCGTGATATTATTGTTCTCATATTCATATTATTTGTTTGGAAACTGATATATTCTTCATTAAATCAATAATAACTGTGTACTCCAACTAACTCACACAAGTTTTGTAACAAGTTATTGAATTTCACATTCTAATGCCATCTGTAGTGCACAGTTATTAGTTTTCAATATTGAATACATACTATTTCAAATAATAGGGATAAATATGATAATAATAATAATATCATGAATCTTCGCAAAAATATGTTGGTATATTATTGGTGAATTTCAAGACACAAGATCTACTCGGACAAAATTTGTTTTTAAAATTATTATCCCATTAATGACATTAGTCATCAATATCCTGGTCTTAAAATCGTGGTTATATAAAATAATTCTGTTTTATTTAGTCCTTTATTTTTAGCATGTCTATTTCTCCTGAAGATATGATATGAAGATAAAATTTTGAGGATTATACTTTTCACAATCATCATGAATGATCAATTATTTTTATTAATTTTATAACATATTTATTATGTTTTTTTGCCATATTAATTATTCTAATATAAATTTAAATTAAGTTCAATCCACAATACAATATTTGGTAATGTATAATGTTTCATGTATATCAGTTTCCTAACTGATTTGTCCTCTAAATTCTCTGTTCTAAACTAACCTTGCACCAGATACAGCGTGAAAATATTTAAATTGATTTGGAAATATCGTGTTTGGGCTTTTTTTTTTATATATTGTTGAAAACGCTATCAATTTATTGCTTATATTATATCATATAGAGTGCTACCAATGGATAGTTTCTCTACTCGCTTACAACACTCCATTTTAACTAAGATAAGATTTACTGAATGTATTATATAATGTACAGTTGTAAATTTCAATAAAGATTTTTAAAAAAATTATATCTTAAAACAAAAAATGAATAAATAAATTGTTTCTCTATTGTAGATATAACTAAATAATTATAAACGAATTATTCAAATTATGAATTTTATTTATTCCTCTAAAAATTAGAAATGTTTATTTATCAAACTATTTTTGGAGTATTTTGAACAACTTATAATTATAAATAAATAATAGAAAGCTCAATCTAAGTTGAATTGAATTAAGTTGAGTTTTTTGGTTAAAAAAAGTGTTTTGTGCCTTAAGTAATATGGCTAACTGATGCTCATGTAATAGAAAAAAAGATATATTACTCTTTAGAAAAATACATTTAGTTTTCATTGTGTAGAACGATTTAATTAAAAAAAATATAATATTATGGCCAACAAAAAACAATAACATACAATACCTTATATAAGTAAAGAATAGTTTAAAAAATAGTGATTTATGTATTATTATATATTTTTTTGAATTCCACCATTATCTTTAAAATAATTTTTGTGTGTATCTTTTTTAAACTTTTTTCTTGACTGTTTTAGACGTATATTTTTGTGGGTCTTGAAAATTATTTAATAATTCAACTATTATTATATGGCAACGTTTCGCAACTTTATTGTTTGCATACTCATGCCAATTCAGTCCAGTCATACAAAGTCTGAACTTACT